>NC_061509.1:268542125-268629018 GCF_022539505.1 Lolium rigidum
GTCTTATGCATAACGCATATGAATTATTACTACCGTTGACAAAATTGTTTCTATGTTTTCAAAATAAAAGCTCTAGCATAAAAATAGTAATCCATGCTTCCCTCTGCGAAGGGCCCATTCTTTTACTTTATGTTGAGTCAGTTTACCTACTTCTTTCTCTCTTAGAAGCAAACACTTGTGTCAAGTGTGTGCATTGATTCCTACATACTTGCTTATTTGCATTCATCATATTACTTTGTGTTGACAATTATCCATGAGATATACATGTTGAAGTTGAAAGCAAGCTGCTGAAACTTATATCTTCCTTTGTGTTGCTTCAAAACTTTCTACTAAGAATCTATTTCTTTATGAGTTAACTCCTATGCAAGTCTTATTGATGCTTGTCTTGAAAGTACTATTCATGAAAAGTCTTTGTTATATGATTCAGCTTGTTTAATCATTGTCTTTACCATTGCTTCGAATCACTTCATTCACTTCATATGCTTTACAATAGTATTGATCAAGATTATGATAGCATGTCACTTCAGAAATTATCATTGTTATCGTTTACCTACTCGAGGGCGAGTAGGAACTAAGCTTGGAGATGCTTGATACGTCTCAAACGTATCTATAATTTCTTATGTTCCATGCTACTTTTATGACAATACTCACATGTTTTATACATACTTTACATCATTATTATGCATTTTCCGGCACTAACCTATTAACGAGATGCCGAAGCCCCAGTTGTTGTTTTCTGCTGTTTTTGGTTTCAGAAATCCTACAAATGAAATATTCTCGGAATTGGACGAAATCAACGCCCAGGGTCTTATTTTTCCACGGAGCTTCCAGAAGACCGAAGAGCATACGAGGTGGGGCGACGAGGCGCCCAGACCACAGGGCCGCGCGGCCTGGGTGGGGCCCGCACCGCCCTATGGTGTGGGGCCCCTGCGCCTCCACCGACCCTGCCCTTCCGCCTACTTAAACTCTCCGTCGCGAAAACCCTATTACCGAGAGCCACGATACGGAAATACTTCCAGAGACGCCGCCGCCGCCAATCCCATCTCGGGGGATTCAGGAGATCGCCTCCGGCACCCTGCCGGAGAGGGGAATCATCATCGGAGGGCTCTACATCATCATGCCCGCCTCCGGATTGATGTGTGAGTAGTTCATCCTTGGACTATGGGTCCATAGCAGTAGCTAGATGCTTGTCTTCTCCTCATTGTGCTATCATGTTAGATCTTGTGAGCTGCCTATCATGATCAAGATCATCTATTTGTAATGCTACATGTTGTTTTTGTTGGGATCCGATGAATATTGAATACTATGTCAAGTTGATTATCAATCTATCATACATATGTTGTTTATGTTCTTGCATGCTCTCCGTTGCTAGTAGAGGCTCTGGCCAAGTTGATACTTGTAACTCTAATATGGGGTATTTATGCTAGATAGTGGGTTCATGCCTCCATTGAATCTGGGACAGTGACAGAAAGTTCTAAGGTTGTGGATGTGCTGTTGCCACTAGAGATAAAACATCAATGCTTTGTCTAAGGATATTTGTGTTGATTACATTACGCACCATACTTAATGCAATTGTCTGTTGTTTGCAACTTAATACTGGAAGGGGTGCGGATGCTAACCCGAATGTGGACTTTTTAGGCATATATGCATGCTGGATAGCGGTCTATGTACTTTGTCGTAATGCCCTGATTAAATCTCATAGTAATCATCATGATATGTATGCATCTCTATTTTTCAATTGCCCAACTGTAATTTGTTCACCCAACATGCTATTTATCTTATGGGAGAGACACCACTAGTGAACTGTGGACCCCGGTCCATTCTTTTACATCTGAGTACAATCTACTGCAATCATTGTTCTCTACTGTTCTTCGCAAACAAACATCATCTTCCACACTATACATTTAATCTTTTGTTTACAGCAAGCCGGTGAGATTGACAACCTCACTGTTACGTTGGGGCAAAGTATTTTGATTGTGTTGTGCAGGTTCCACGTTGGCGCCGGAATCCCTGGTGTTGCGTCGCACTACACTCCATCACCAACAACCTTCACGTGGCCTTCATCTCCTACTGGTTCGATAACCTTGGTTTCTTTCCGAGGAAAACTTATCGCCGTGCGCATCACACCTTCCTCTTGGGGTTCCCCAACGGACGTGTGCATGTTAGGTTTCCTTATTTTGTAATGTTTTACCATGTTCCAAACTATGTATTAGTTTGTGTAATATTTGTATCTATGCTTAAATAAAAAGAGAAGAAAAAAAGTAGGAAAAATAATATGCGTCGGGCCGCTGAAGCGGCTCCAGACGTAAGGGCATCTCCACAAGGCGCGATGCAAATGGTCGCTGAGCGACCGTTTTCGTCCGCCGTGACCGGAAATGCGTCTGGCACCACCCGCCGGGCGACGCAGTGACCGGTCGTCCGCGGAGACGCAAACCTGACCCAAATATGCGCTCGGATGCGTTCTGCGGACGCCGCGGACGCAGAAAGTGTCCGCTCGCGTCTGGCGAACGTTTTGTCTGGCCCACCAGGCAGTGATGCAGCGTCAATGCGTCTTCTCCGCCAGTACTGGCGCCGAGGCATCGCTTCGGCAGTCTGCGGCCGCATTAATGGCGATGCCTCGCATGCCGCGTGGCCGTCACCTACCTCTGCGCACGTAGTAATGGTGATGCCACGCGTGGCGCGGCCGTCGCCCTGCCTCCGACCTATATAAATAGGGGCGCGAGCATCTCATCTCCTCCCCACAAAACCCTAGCCGCCGCTGCCGTAGCGCCGCTTCCGCTCAGCCCTAGCAGATCCGCCATGAGCAGCGCCGGACGCGGCCAGGCTGCCGCGCCTCCACCTCCACCTTCACCTCCCACTGCACCTCCCCCGGCCTCGAGCTCCGACGACGAGTTCGACTCCGAAGACAACACCGACCTCCTCCACCCGGTCAGGGACGCCGCGGCCCTGGCTGAAGCGGAGAAGGAAGCAGAGGAGGAGCGGGCTGCCCATGCGGCAGTCAACGCCGAGCTGGAACAGCGCAGGCTGGCGGCCGCCGCTACAGCAGAGGACTCTGACTCGGAGATATCTTGGTCCTCCGATGACCCTGATGCGCCTACGCCGGAGGAGAAGGCGGCGGAGCAGAGGGCCATCGTCGAGTCTTTCGAGACGCTGAAGGACGACGCCGCCAACGCGAGGATGGAGCAGTGCCTGCAAGAGGACGCGGCGGCGCACCGAGCCATAGCGGCTGCGTGGGAGGCGGCGGAGAAGAAGGCGACGGAGCCACGCAATGACGGTGCCGGCCCGTCAGGAAGCAAGTAGTCTAGGCCTATAGATCTACTTTGTATAGTTTATATGCATTCATATGTACTACTTTGAAAGTTTTTAACTATGTTGCAATTCAAAAAATGGGTCGCGGAAGAAAAAGATTACAAGGCATCTAGTACGATTGGGTCTTGGGTCCGCTAGGTAAACTCCCGCCTCCTCCGCTGGCCGCGATGGCCGCCTGCGCGTCCGGCGCCTCCTCCGGCTCCTCGCCCCGCGGCATGGCCGCCCCAGGTCTTCCGGATCCGGCCACCGAGGTGGTCGCCTCCCCCATCCCCGGATCTACCGGTCTGTCCGCCGCCCCTGCCGAAGACATCCTTCGATCTGGCAGATCCAGGTCCTCCCCGCCGCTGCAGCCAAGATCGGCCCACACCGCTACATCCCTCGTCGATAGGCCTCGTCTTCAATCCATTGTGGTCTGCGACGCCAAGCCCTTGGTCAATGCCTCGGAGGAGACATCTTTCCCTCCTTGGGAGGTGGTGCTCCCGAGGCGCGGCCGGCGTGGGCGCTCACCGACCCTTCCGCAGGGCAATGGCCCACTCCTCCGGCCAGCCCTGCCCGCGTGGCCTTCTTAAGGGGGTTCAGAGGTCGCTGTCTTTGCTGCCTCAGCAAGAACCACCGTCGCGCCGACTGTAGAGACCCAGTGAGGTGCATTGACTGCTGGGCCTAGGGTCACACTGCCGGCGCGCGTTGCCCGCTCTTCCGCCGTCGCCCCTCCCCAAGAGGGCCTGTGAACTCCCGACTTCGTTTCCCCGCTCCGCCTTCGGTCATGGATCGGTTCATCGCCTCCAAGCCGGCCCCTCGCTGGGCGCCGCCGACCTCGAGCCACTCCGTCATCATCGCGTCCCGCAACATGGAGCAGCAGGTCTTCAACCTGGGTAGCTGGGGCGTCCTCATCACCGCCACTGAGGTGCGCCACTGCGCCAACCCGCACCTGGTGGGGCAAGCCCTGGAGAAGGAGCTCCGGCTGCCGCCTCACCAGCTGCGAGTCACCCGCCATCATCCCGAGGCCTTCTTCGTGCTCTTCAACATTCCCTCGCACCACGACCGCGCCATCTCGCACGGCCGGCTCCTCGTCGATGGCTCCACCTTCCTGCTACAAGCTTGGCGCGAGTCTGACCACGCCGTTCACCAGGTTTACAACCTGCATGTACGGGTCTGCATTGAGCGCATGCCCATGCAGATGTGGTCCAGAGAAGGGGCGCAGGAGGTGCTTGGCAGCCACGTCCTCGTCGACCGCCTCAACAGCCGCACCTACGCCCAAGAAACGACGGAGCTCTTCAGCTGCTGGGTGTGGTGCCGTAACCTCGACCGCATCCCAAGCAGCCATGGTTTCTCTGTGTTTCCGCAGGACGCCGGCCATGTCGTCGAGATGAACGGGTTCTCTCTGCCGCGCCGGGATGTGGCGCCGCCGCTGGAGTGTCTGCGCTACGACTCGCTCATCCACATCGACCTCGTCGAAGACTGGACGGTCCGTGAGGCGCGCGCGCCTTCCTCGGGCCAGAGCGGGATCCCCTCTTCAAGCTCGTCGGAGGAGCCGCCGTATCCCGCGGTTCAGCCATTCATATGGCGTTTCGGGGTCCCGGATGGCGAGGACCGGAGCTACGGTGGTCGTCGGATGGACGGCTGCTGCAACATTCCAAGCTACCACCGCCGCGACGACGACGGCGGCTCATCAGGTGGCCGACGCAACTGGCGCGACGTCGCTGCCACCCCCGCCCGCTTCGGGGCTCCTTCGTCGGCTCCCTCGGGACGCGATGGGGTCCGCCAATGCAGCCGCTCGCCGCCAGGGCAACGTCAACGTGCTACCTCCCTGTCCCCCTCGTCCGCGCCAGTGCCAGGCAACAATCATACCCGCACATATCCCCACCCACACACCCGCACAGGAAGCGTCACTCTCCGACAACTTCCGGCCCCACCTGTCATTGACCCAAAACGAGGCGGGTAGACCCTCCTCGCCGTGCCGGTCGACGACGAGAGCGCGCCCCTCGTGCGGCTGGGTGGTGCGGGCCCCACCCACGTCCGCCTTTACCTGCCCCGGCTCCCGATGGGAAAAGGCGCCTTTCTTTTCGCCCTTTTCCCGCTTTCGCTGTCCGCTCGCGCCTCGCCTCGCGATGGACAGCGTGGCTCCGCGCTGCACACGTGCGCACCTTCTCCTCTGGTTTTTTCTGTTTATTATCGTCTGCGTTGCACGGCCATTATTCTGATCTTCTGATCGATCAAGCTGTACGTCCTATGATTCTGCTCTGTACTTGACAAATCACAGCTTGATTAACGCCCTCGTGGATGATCAGGCTCCAGCTAGTGTGTGTGCGTCCGTGCGTGCGAGTGTGACAGCGAGCGCTGGCGATCGATGACTGATGGGCGCATAATTGGGAGAGGCAGCTAGCGAGAGAGACCCAGCACCTCCCCCTTAAACTGGCTGCTACCTGCGGTTTGTCAGCTGTATTGTTTTGTTTGCAGGCCGTGCTATTTATTCACTTCAAATTATCCTACTATTCAAACTAGCTAAGCCTGCAACGGGGTCGATATGGATGCGCGCGTACATCAACAGCAGTTAAATTTTCCAGCCAGCCAGCCAGCCATATTGTCCTATCATTCCCTACGTACCATGACGGGATCGATATGGATTAACAGACTAACATAGCTGCACTCCGGCCGTCAGATGTCAACGTACTCAGTGTACATGATATACTGATTAATAATGCGTGGAGAATGATTAAAGAAACAGACTGTACCAGGCTGCTACCAGCAATGCTACTATTTATGCATGCTTACATCTACAATCCACACTATGTATATTTGACTATCGGTGCAACAAGGATAAACCCCATGCATGCAAAACCCTTACTAGATAACTGCACACAAATCTTTAGATCATCTCACAAAGCGGCGGCTGGGTAGACCGGTACGCTGAGAAAAGGAAAAGACATCTGATCACCCATTGCATAGTGAAGCAGCTAGGATAGCTGCAACGAACCCAATAACGCAACTCTCCATCGCAGTTTCTCTACCTTCATCCAAGGAGTTATACGGTGCATGCGGATCATCAACCACGGTAGGGGCGTATCTTGGTTGATGGAAGGGCATCGACGTAGCATGGCCGGTAAGGGAACGCACCGTTGACGCCATGACCATGCTGGTGTGGCATTCTAACGAGTTGCCAGCCCAAATATTGCATTCTCGAGGTGCTCAAATGGTATGCCGCGACGCCACTAGCGGTTCGGAAGAGCACCACATCCTTGTGTGGATGTAATCCTATGATGTTATAATACCCATTATCCTTGTCCCCGAGGAGGTAGGTCGCACTCTCTTCGTCAATGAAGTTGTCCTCATCCGAGTCCCAGGAGCACACTGAACCTTCTTCGCATTTGAATTCACCATCTTCATCTTCGCTTGATTCTCCTTCACTGTGACCATCATCATCACCACTAACATAAACAACGGTTCTTGCGTCAAAGGTGTCAACCTCGTGGATCCCTTCTTCTTCTGCTTGGTCGTTATCGTCGTCATCATCATCATCATCATCATCATCATCATCATCATCATCATCATCATCATCATATACGTCCTTGGTTGTGCTGCTCTCCATATAATCTCCATCATATACGATTGCCTCAAACAAGCTAATAGCTGCTTTGTTGCTTGCCACAGCCTTCCACAACATCCTAGGCTCTATCGACTGCTGTATTATAGGATTATAAGAACTAAGGTCAGCCTCATGTGATAGTATCCACCCCACCTGTCCATCATCAGATTCTGTCAGTGTCCATACATGTAGCTGGAATTTGTCGAGCGCCACATAGTGAATCCCTCTCTCATAGCTCGCTAAGATGGAGCTACGGGGAAGGTCATACCTATATTCACACTCGGTATCGACATCGTCGTAAGATTTGCCTGGCAGTTGGGCCATATCATACGCCCCTTGAGAGTTGCGCAGGATCATAATAATATTGTTCCAACAATATACGTAGAGAGATCCCTGCCAGTGCTGGGCTGTCTTCCATATCTTCACACGGCTAGGGTGTGGCGCAATCACCATGTCATATAGTTGACTAGGAGCGCAACGCCCCGGCACAAACTCTCGGCTTTCCCATTGACCGGTTTGCGACGAGAACACCAATATAGAAATCACCTTATCCTTCGGCTCCATCACATCAATTGGCACAGGGGCATGTATCTCTTGTTGTTTCTCAGATGGCAAAAGCTCACCTTGATGTGAAAACAGTTGCCATATCTCAGGCATCACATCTAACTCCGGTTCCGTATTTATCACTTCCATGCGCTCTGTGACCTCTGGTTTTGTCGTTCCTTCTGGAAGGAGGAAGACCTCATAGTGCCTCGACACAGCCGGATCGAAGGCGAGGAACATGCTCTCACGGTACTTCTGCTTTGACGGTGATAGTGGCAGGCGAGCGCAGCGTACCGTCGCTGGATTGCAGACGTAACGATTGCTTGAATACTCACCCCCAAGGAGAAGGAGGCCGTTACAATAGTGGATCACGTTGGCCCATTGGTGCTGAAAGAGAGGACGCCGGAAGGCAGGCCCGTCACGAGCACCGCGTGGCCGGCTGGAGCACGCTTCTGGCGGGCCGAAGAAGGAGGAGGAGTCGTCGCATCCATAGCTGCTCGTGAAGATGCCGGGGAAGACACCCCGAGGGAAGAAGTGGGGAAACTGAAGGTTGTGGCCGTCGATGATGTTGCGCCACGCGCTGCAGACTCGCCGGGACTCGGCGAGCGCACGGCACGGCAGGCGGCGGAGGATGTCGAGGAGAACGTCGTAGGGGAAGCAGAAGCCGCTGCCGTCCGTCTCGTCCATGATCTGGCGGGCCGGCGGTGGTGCGGATCGAGGGGTCGTTGGACAGCGATCAAGACGGATACAGGTAGTACA
Source organism: Lolium rigidum (assembly GCF_022539505.1). Taxonomy (NCBI): domain Eukaryota; kingdom Viridiplantae; phylum Streptophyta; class Magnoliopsida; order Poales; family Poaceae; genus Lolium; species Lolium rigidum. Next base: position 268,550,320 of record NC_061509.1, read on the forward strand.
GGGGAGGAGATTAGGAGGCCACCGATCGAGCCGGAGTCGTGAGTTTTCTGTCGTTTATATATATATACTCTGTACGCACTACTTTTTAGGGTTTTACCCCTAGTACGTATACTTGGAAGGAATTCAGCAGACAAGCCGGTTGACTAGAATAGGTTGCAGGCGGGGCGGGTTGCGGCTAGCCGCTACAGAACAGAGCGGGACAGAGGAAGGTTTGCGGACTCTGGCAGCTTGCCGCTACATACCGCTGGACTTAGCGCGGGACACTGCGGCAATCTGCATCATCCCGCATTATCCCGCATTAGCACGCTCAGAGCACTTGCTAGCTGGCTGGTCGATCGGAAGTTGCTTGCTAGCTAGCTGATTGATCGCCGCAGCTAGCTACTAGTACTGCTAGCTGATCGATGGGAAATATAGGGACTTGGTAATATAGAATAAAACCAAGTGCACAACAGTACTGACTAGTGACTAGTGAACCATCAAGCTACAACTTACAGTATCAGATTTTCATCAATCAGCAACAGTGCTCAAGCATCCAATATGCAGCAGTGATCTGGTTATCACTTCAACTCAAGGGGACAACACTGTTCAGGCCACGGATATTGGCTAATTATTACAACATTATCAACCAATGTATGAGACTAAGCACAAGATTAATTCTAATATGAAGCATCTTCAATCTCTAAAAAAAGTTGTGAAGCAACAGAAGAAAGCAAATAGCTTCAGAGTTTGTGGTGGGTGATGTATCAAGTGCAGTGGGAAGAAGACCTTCACGACTCTGGTGCTGTAATGGAGAACTCTTTTCACTCATTACATAATTAGATTTTCCATGTACCTAGTTGTTGATCCTTGACCTTGTAGTCTTGCCTTGATCACATCCCGGTGTGAAGTGTGCACTAAAACCTGCAAAAACACATTGGAAAACAGTAGTAAAAAAATATTTAATGCAAGGCACATGACTATACGATTATAAGAATTGAAATGAGCTATCAATCAGAAGTATACTATTAGAAATAATTCACGTGGTGTACTTAAATGCTAGTGTATTACAGCCAAAGGAAAGAATAGACAGACGAACTTACAAGGAGACTGACACAGTGTTGGCAACGATCATTTTACACCTACTGGCCTTGGTGATGCTTGAGATGTTCACCCACAACGAAATCAAGTTGGGTGAAACAAAAGACTAGATTACTCTTGCATACCACATTCCGTTTCAGAGTAAAACAAAAGAGTAGCATAACATGCAAACAGAAAACCTGACATAGAGGGTAATTTCACAAATGCTGCAAAAGAGTAGTACTAACTATTTAAGGTCAAAAAATTCCTTCTCTAGAAAACACATGGAGTAGTAGCAACTAAGGGACAGTGGAATGACAGAAGTAATAATGCAGGGAGACAACACACTCCTTCCAGATTATCTGAATCTAGAGACCAAAACCAAAACCTGACCTTTTTCCTACAACAAAATGTTCTGCTGATCCTTTGGATAAATCAAAACATCCAACTACAATTTTCAGAGCCAAACATAAATACGTACAGATGTGGTCACCAGCAAGTATTATCAATAAGCATCATAGTTTTTTTCTTCAATTAAATGGAACCAGCAAGTGCTAAGTGTCACCAGGCATGGGTAATGTATGCAATACAACACGAGATTGCTTATTCAATCTAAACCAAATATATACAGTAACCCCAGCTTCTCCAATTATTTAGAGAGTGGTCCATCTGATGGACCTGATGCATTTTCTAATTTACTAACAAGCAATGAAAAGAGAAAATATCAATGCTTACCTAATGTTGCAATCAATGCTCAAAAATATCATCGCTTGATCCATAAATATCAGCACGTTTTGCATAAACAACATCACTTGTTATTGTGTTGACATGAGTATTTCCTGGAATGACATAAAACGATACTAGTTATAGCAAAGCTTAACACCAAACAATGTTAGATATCAATAAGAGAGAGTTAGTTACCGGGAGGCCGCAACTGAGTCTTGAAGACAAATTAATGCCTCTACAGTAGAGCCTATCATATGGCTCCTATAGTCACTTAGTATTCTTCCTCCGGTGGAGAAGGCGGACTCAGAAGCTACGGTTGATACTGGTGCAGCCAATACATCCTTTGCTATGCGCGAAATGATGGGGTACTTATGTGCATTTGCAGACCACCAACATAGTATATCAAACCCTTCTTCTTGCGGGTGAACAGCATCTTTCAAATATATAATAAGTTCAGTCAGCTTTGCTCGATTTTGTTGCTCTTCTTGAACTTGTTTATTCCATTGCTCCCATGGGTTATCGATAGTTGCTACACTCGCTGGTTCCTTGGTCATTCTTTAGTGTTGAGTCATCTTCATGTGAAGAGTATTCGATGAAGAGATCCTTGAATGTTTTCTTCACCTTAGTAAGATATTTTGTAGCCTCGGTTTCAAGTCCGGATTTCAAGCACAGCTCCAAGAATTTGAATTTGTACCTCGGGTCAAGAATGACCGGAAGACAAATGCTCAAGTACGACAGCTTCCAGTATTTCATGAACTTGGTCTTCATCACTTGAACCATAGATCTAATGGCAGCTTCCTCATTGTTTGCCTCTCTTTCCAAGGTTAGATGAATTTTCCAGTAGTTCATGGAAATACAAGTGAGCGGTTGGATATAAAGTGCCGACACCACCATAGTAGCATCGAGGAAAACCTCCAACAAACTCGCAAACTGATTGTGCCGTTTCCCATTGCTCACTTGTAGGCTGACATGTGTATGACGTATCTTGCAACTTCAAAGCGGCAAATGCCTTCCTATACTCTAAAGCTGTCTTGATCATCGATGAGTGGAATTCCACCTTGTAGCAACATCTAAAGTAACTTTCTTTTACATTTGATTCCCTCCTGTACAATTATGTCTTTGAACTTCTTTTTCCGAGGTGGGGAGCTTCTAACATATTTGATGCTCTCTCTGATATTGTCCACTGCAGTGCAGGTAATTGCCAACCCGTCTTGAACAATAAGGTTGATCACATGAGCTGCACATCGACCATGTAAAAGATCTCCTTTGGAAGGTAACAAATTCTTTCCTAGCAGATTTGCCTTCATGTAGCTCACACATAAAGTATTATTTGTTGCATTGTCTAGCGTAATGGAGAAAACCTTCTCTTGAAGACCCCAATCTTGCAAGCATTCCAACATGATATTAAATAGATTTGTTCCATCATGCGGGGTATCTCGCCTCAGAAAACCAAATCACTTTTTTCCTTAATTTCCACTTTTCAGTAATATAATGACATGTTATGCACATATAACTCACAACTTGACGTGACGTCCACATGTCCGCAGTTAAAGAGACTCGAGAGTTTAATTCCTGTAGAATCTCTCGAAGTTTTATCTTTTGGTGATAAAACAAGTCGACGCATTCAAGTCTCATTGTTGTCCTAGAGACCAATTCAAATGCTGGATTGAGACTTCGAACAAAGCGCCTGAATCCTTCATATTCTACTATTCGGAATGGCAATTCATGCAAGACAATCAGCCTCACCAATTCCATGAATGCTCTTTCAGTGGTCATATCTCCATTCTTCTAAACTACCGGCACCCGACAGAGCTGATTTCACCGAGTCAAGAAATTCATTCATCTTAGTTCTTTCCTCGCAAACTAACAAATGCCTATTGCACCGACTCGGTACCAACTTTCTGGTAGCCGGAAAAACTCTATGACAGTGCTTACATTTGGCTTCCATGAGTTTGTTTCCATCATACACAGGATCAAAATCATTCCAAATTTCAGATCTAAGTTTTCTTCTTTTATTTCTACTTGGAAGACCTACATAATTTGAAAAGAACAAATAAATTGAGTAATAAAAGTATTACTAGTATGCGTAATTCCAAAGTAGTACTTGCCATTACCAAAGAGAGCAATAGGTATTTGTTAATGCAGGTATGCTTAAAAAGCCAAGCATATAACAAGCATGAATGCAAGCATCCAGCTCAAGAAAAAGAAAAATGTATCGAGAGGACATGTGAACACACCAGAAAACTGTGATGGTGTTGGTGAGGACCGTTTTACACCTATTGTCCTCGGCGATCCTTGAGACAAAATCAGATTAACCCCTGGAGATCCCACTACAGTGCAGCACCACAGTGTCTTCACCCTCTTCTTCGGCAGTGTTTTTGCAGGTCTTTTTCGTTGATCTATGAGCAGAAATAAAACAAGAAGTCAAGAATCACCTAAGATTGCAAATTAATGCTATCAAGTAGACTGCAAGTGAAACAATGGCTGCATGGTAATATAGAGAAGATGGCCCATTGGTCAGACTAAGATATATGATACATAGAAACAGCATTGGTCAGAGAAGATGGCCCAGGTCAGACTTCAGAAGTATGCTGCCCATAATGGCGAAATTGTTTTACTTGCAAAACTTTAGACCTAAATTCTGTCTATGCACAAGATGTGTCTGATACATCCAAATCAGTATTTCTAAGATATGATTAGAAGTTTAGAACATAATCAAGGTATTTTTCTCATGAGAGCTGCTATATCACATGCATCGGACACACACTGGCGTACGTATAGAAGTTTCGTTTTCTCATACTACACAGAGTACAACTTTTCTGAGAATCATGTCTTTACTTTTATGCATCGTTACTCTCAGCTCACAGTACTAGATTACATCTCTGTTCTGGGTACACTACTTCTACTCTTGTTTGCATACAGTGGCTAAACAGAATATGGCACTTCAGCAATTCAACAAAGTAGCATCTCTTTTATATCTCAAAAAGAAAGTGAAAATACAGAACCAAGCATGTACCTTGGCTTGGATCTCGGGATTTTCCATTTGTAGGTGCAGCTACAGCTTTCTTTGGCAGAGCTTTTGCAGGTCTTTCATGTTGATCTGTTGATCAATATGAAAAGTGTTAATATTTTGCACACGGTAAAATCTGAACCAAATTTATTAAAGCATCAAGCTAGAGAGGATTGTGGTCACACACCTTGGACTTGGGTCGAAGAATCACCTGTACGTGCAGCGATTTCTCCAGCTGACAGATGCCCTTTGTTCTTGGAGTGCAGAAAAGGGGGCAACGAGGATGGCCTTGCGGAAGTTGACGGTGATGAACCATCCTCGTCCGCGCATGAGGGAGGCGGTGGAGGTTCCTGGCCGGGCAGTCCCGAGATGGAGGCGCGCCGCCGTCGACCATCCCGACCGGGCAGTCCTGAGATGGATGCACTGCCGCCGTCGACCCCAACATCGCCGTCGACCCCAAGATCAGCAGGTGGGGCGGAGGAAGATCTCAGGTGCGGTGGAACTGAGCCGGCGGAGGAAGATCTCAGGGGCGGCCGGGCGGTGGAGCTGAGCCGCCGCCGGGAGGGGTTTCCCCATCGAGCGATAAGGTTTTTTCACTAAGAAGAGCGATTTGCGGGACTGCGGGATGTTGGTGGTCAATGCGGCCTGACTGCTTCGGCCCGCTAGAGGCGATGCGGTGAGCCCACTGGCACCGCTTCGGCCTTTTTTGCGGGGCGGCGTTGCGGCGTAGCGGGCTGTCCCGCCCCCCTTGCAACCTTAAGAATACTGCTGAAGGGTACACCGTACACGTACAATTCTTGCTGTGTTGATCGCCGACCGATTCCAACCAGTTCTGGTCTTTTGTGTGATGAAGCTTTCTTTCCTTCCCGGCCTTCCATCGATAGGAACAATGGCTGCCGCCGCCGTACACATATGTCCGTCGCCGCCGGCCGCTATGGCTGCTGGGAAACGGCGAACGAGAGTCTGTCGGGCCGGAGGAGGGATATCAGTCCCCGGGCCGGAGCACTCCCCCTGATGCCGGTTTGCTCCGTGTGACAACTCAATCAGCTACCTCCGTGTGACAACTCAATCAGATACTGCTTTAGTTGTTTCTTGTTCTTGGGTGTTGCTATGCGATTTGTAAATATTGAACCTGATACGAACTCTGACGCTGTATTTTCGTTATCTCATGATAATGAAAATTCGATGCCGGTGGGGGATTGCTTGGAAAAAAAAAATCAGCTACCTCCAATAGTCCAAATCAATTTGGTCTCAGACTACAAAGTGCAGCTGGCTGCTACGAGACGTACGCGTAAGTCATTTACATAAACACCATCATATCACAGTTTTGATGATCCGGCCAGGCAGCATGCACCATATCCAACCAAGTCGATCAATATCTCTCTCTCTCTATACTTCTCGTGTACCCCGATGGGATCGAGATATGGATTATTCTGATCTTCTAATTTACCAGTTGGAATATACAATTCATTCTATTTTTATAGTGAATTCCACATTTTACCTTCTAGTTATGCATTGACGAGTGAACAATCCTCTAGAATATGCATTCTAGAAAATTTGGACCCTGTGCACATCTATTGGGTAAAGCGTGAGGTGATGATCAGCGTATTAAAATATCAGTATGAGGACGAGAAATGAAACAATTGGATGCGAAAAACCTGGACATAATCATAAACGAACCCCTCTGATCTTTACACATCTTATCGCTCCACATCAACCAAACACGCCGTTCTATCTAACAAAATCAAGCAAAGTGCTAATCTCGGGTAGAACTATATATGTCTAAAGCCTCGTGGATGGGATATTTTTCTGCAAGTTCTACTAAAAGGGGTATTTTTCTAAATGCAAGCCAACAACCTCTGCATAAAAACGAGGCACACAACTTCATTTATTCATAACATTCAAGAAATATTCAAAAAGAAATACAATAATCAACCCACAACCACCTTACTAGAAGTGTGGCGGTTCGACCATGCACGCTAGTGTGCATGCCCCACATTCTCCCACTTTCCCTTTTTGCAGAGTTGTGTTACATCTCTCTTACTTCACACTTTTAGAGAAACTAATACTCAAATTTAAAACTTATGTAGTTTTTAAACGACAAGCAAAATTGTAGACCATTTCAATATTTGGGTTACTATAGAAGAGAGCTCCAAAACAAGAGTAATATTTGGATTCTGATTGGAAAAACCCCCAGGCTACCGCGTCGCTCCCATTAGGGCGACTCGGGGGGTGAACAAAACCCTAGTTCAGCCCTTGACGTGGGGTACCACAGAAATTCCCATAGATGATGGACTTGGATTTTAAGGAAAGAGCGCATTGGTGATTTCGTTGGTGTACAAACAACACGAGGGACACGATTTACCCAACTTCAGGCCCCCGGAGGAAAATCCCTATGTGTTATTTGTATGTTCTTGATTGATAGATGAGTTACATGATTGCCTTGATGGCTTTGGCGATGTGCATCGGTTTGTGGCATAGCGTGGCTAGGATTTCAGGCAGATCGTTCGGAGGCCCACACACTGGTGTGCTGGGGCAGAGAAATTCACGCCGCCACCACCAACCAGGCTTATGTGTCATAAATGGCATGATCAGAGGTTAACAAAGTCAAATGCATAAATGAGGTAATATTTACTTTACGATATTACAACTTGATGATCAGAGTCCATCAAGTGTGTGTGCGTGTGACTGTGACAGCGGGAGCTAGAAATACATATCGCAGCCATGACTGATGGAATTACAATTGGGGGAGGAGAGCCAGAGAGACCCAACACCTCCCCTTACTGGCTGCTAGCTGCCGTTATTAGTTAGTGATTGTTTTGTTTGCAAGCTGTGTTAGGATGCGTACAACAGGGCTACATCAACAGCAACTGAATTGAACTATTTTTAAATGTTGATGCTGCGGCCTGCCCAGTTAACCTTTGTTATGCCAATCCCTACGTACCCTGATGGGGATCAACATGGATTTAACTGATTATTAATATACAATCTACTCTTTCACATATCGTACTCGGTGTACAAGCAATGACATTATATTATGCTTTGTATGGGCACTGATATGCATATTTGACTATATATCTAGCGCAGCGAGGATAAACCACATGCAAATTAATTACTGCACACGAATCCTTAGATCATCTCAAAAACATGCAATCCATCTGTTTTCATATATGCACCAAGCTGATAAACAAACGGCGACTGGGTATACTGGAGAAATAAGAAACAAACTATTTCGCATCGATCGATCAACATCTGATCAAGTGATCAAGGATTGCATAGTGAAATAAATACCATAGTTGCAACAGACTGAAGAATACTCTCTATCTGTCCCTCACATTTGCTCTCGCCGAGTTGCATGCTACAGATAAGATGGCTAAACAGGGTAGGGTAATTTAGCTCTTGGTTTTCGATATGGAGGCATAGCCCCAACCTCTACATCAATTCATTCATTTAGCTCTTGGCAGCGTATCGACGTAGCATGGCCGGTAAGGGAACGCGGCGTTGACGCCATGACCATTTTGGTGTGGGTTTCTAACAAGCCGCCGACCTAAATATTGCATTCTCGAGGTCCTAAAATGGTATGCTGCAGCACCACTCTGGGTTTGGAGGAGCACCACGTCCTTGTGCGGATGCAATCCTAAGATCCTGTAGTATCCATATTTCTTGTCTCCTAGGCGGGTCACCGTTTCATCTTGGTCAATGAAGTTGTCCTTGTCCGAGTCCCAGGAGTACAAGGAACCCTCTTCGCTTTTGAATTCACCTTCTTCATCTTCGTGTGGTTCTCCTTCTTCACTGTGACCATTGTCATCATAATAATCATCGTCGTCGTCATCTTCATAATCATTATTATCATCACCATCGCTATCCTCATCTTCATCATCATCGCCATCATCGTCATCGGTTGTGTTGCTTTGGCTATCCTCCCCATCATATTCGATTGTCTCAGTGTTACAAGGTTCGAACAAGCTAACTGCTTCTTTGGTTTCAGCCGCCTCCCACAACACTCTAGGCTCTATCCACTGCTGTATTTTTGGATTATGAGTAGTAAGGTCTGCCTCGTGTGTTAGCATCCACCCCACATGGCCATCATGTGATTCTGTTAATGTCCACACATGTAGCTGGAATTTGTCGAGCATCACATAGTGAACCCCTCTCTCATAGCTCACCAAAACAGACCTCTCTGGAAGAACATACGTCATACATTCATATTCACTGTCCTCGTAAGCTTTTCCTGGCAGTTGGACCATATCATACGCCCCTTCAGAGTTGCGCAGGATCATTATGATGTTATTCCAACAATGTACGTAGAGAGACCCCTTCCAATACTCGGCTGCCTTCCATATCTTCACACCCCTAGGGTGTGGCGCAGTCACCATATCATAGAGATGCCTAGGGGCGCAACGCCCTGGCACAAACTGTCGGCTTGCCCAATTACCGGTTTGGGACGAGAACTCCAGTTGAGAAATCACCTTGTCCTTCGGCTCCCCATCAGTTGGCATATGGACATGTATCTCTTGATGTTTTTCTGGTGGAGAAACCTCACCTTGTTGTGATGGCATGAGCGATTCCTCGGGCATCACATCTGACTCTGACGGCGGTGATGTATCAAAATGTCCCACATATTCGAGCCAGGTTTGTGGTTCGTTATTTTCCACTTTCTTGCGCTCTTTGACGTCTGGTTGTGTCGTTCCTTTTGGAAGGAGGAAGACCGTGTAGTGCAGCGACATGGCCGGATCAAAGGCGAGGAACATGCCCTTGCCGTACTCCTTCTCTTCTGGTGGCAGTGGCAGGTGAGCCCAGCGTATCGTCGCCGGATTGCAGACAAAACGATTGTAATAATTACCTAGCAGAAGGAGGCCGTTACAATAGTGGAATACATTGGCCCAGTGGTGCCGAAAGAGAGGACGTCGGAAGACATGCGTGTTGTGAGCTCCGCCTAGTCGGCCTGAGCATGACGCCGGCGGCGCGAAGAAGGAAGACTCGTCGTCACATCCGAAGTTATTCGTGAAGATGCCGGGGAAGACGCCGGAAGGAAAAAAGTGGGGAAGCAGTAGGTTGTGGGCGTTAACTGCGTTGCGCCACGCGCGGCAGACACAGCGGGACTCAGCGAGCGCACGGCACGGCAGGCGGCGGAGGATGTCAAGGAGCACGACTCGGGGGAAGCAGAAGCCGTTGCCGTTGCCGTCGGTCCCGTCCATCTGGGCGGCCGGCGGTGGCGCGGATCAACTTGGAGAAGCCGCCGACCGATGGAGAGCGATGAACACAGTTGCAGTGCAGGTACAGGATAGGAGGCGATCTTCGAGTCTCAGTTTTCCTTTGTACGTGTACTAGTACTATATTTTGTAGGGTTACTTCCGTACATACTCGGAAGGTAATCAACAGAGATGAGTCGGTTCCGGCCCGCGAATAGGGACGGGTACACGTACAACTGTTGTTCTGTTGATCGCCAACCGAGTCCAACCTGGTTTGGTCGTTTGTGTGATGAATCTTCCCTTCTTTTTCCAACAATGGCTGCCGCGATCACGTCCATCTTTTGATCCACCAGGCAACACCTTATCATGTCGATTGATATCTCTACTTCTCTATGTATGGGATCGATCTGGATTATTAATTAATCGTTCTGCAGTCTGTCAAATTAGTATCGGATGTCCCCGAAGGGACTGTCAAATTAGTGATCAGTCACACTAATATACAGAATATAGAGAGCTCTCCTCTCCTCGTCGCTCCCGCGGGCGACATGAGAGCCCCCCGCACCGCCACCCCTCTCGCCCCTCCCCCTCCCCCAACCCCTCCCTCCCCTCGCTGCTGCCCGGATGGCGCCCCGGCCAAAGGCTGGTTGTGGGCGGCGGCTGGGCCCTTCCTCCCCGCGCTCGGGGTGAGGCGAGCCGAGGCGTCGTGCGGGCTGGGGCGCGGCGGCGCTATTGCTGCTGCAACGACGTGGCGACCAGCGGCGGCGGCGCCGGTCCCGGCGGCTCCAGGAGGCGGGTCCTGGTTCCCGGCTTTGGCGGGTTGGTGGGCCCAATCTGGGCCCGCATGGGCCAGCTCGGGCGCCTCTCTCTCTCTGCGAGCGGCGTGTGGCGGCTGCTGGTCGGCAGTGGTGGCTGTGTGGAGGTGCACGGGGGGCGGTTGCTCCCATGTTTTCTGCTGGCTGCGGTGTCGGCATCGTCCCCGTCCTCTCCCCGTCTCGTCCATCAGCCTGTTGCGGCTTTTTCGCAGGCATCTTCTCGGTTTGCAGATGGCAGCCGTGAAGGCGGCTCGCTCCCTACATGCGGGGCGGCAAGGGATGGCCAGGGAGCTCTGGCTGCGAGGGTCGTCCGCCTCTTTTCTCAGCCATCATCCTGCAGTGGGTTGACCGCTGGGGCTGGCGGGTGCCGTGGCTTCGCAGATGGCGGCCATGGTGGGGACGCGTTTCCCACCCGGGGAGCCGTCGTGGCTGGGTGTTGAGCCCCTCTCTCTTGCCATCAGTGGCAGTGGACGCTGCTTCCTTCTGTACTGATGTGCCCCATGGTGATGCAGATGGTGGCCATGGGTGTTGTTTCTTCTCCGATGTGAGGTGAGCCATGGCAATGGTGGTGGCGGCTTCTTCTTGCCGGTTGCTAGGCTCTGGTTTCGGGTTCTTGTCAGAGCTCTGTGGCATGTTTGGCGCGGGTGGTCTTTGTGCGTGCTCTCAGCTGGCCCACCATTCGGGTATATTGGACCCAGTCGGGTTGGGGTTTCCCTCGGTGGTGCTATGCCCTTCGGCTACGGCGGTGATCCCTGTGTGCGGTGTGGGTGCTCCTTGTCATTGCTTATTCGACGGTACCTCGGAGGAGGGATCCTCACGAGGGGGAGAAGAAGTAGGGGCCATCGGCCGGAGAGTCCTTGGGACGGTGGTACGCGATTTACCTAGCTTAGGAACACCAGCACCATGACAGGGCCTACTGCTACTTGTCTGGAATTATCTAGGCGCTTTCGCATTGTTACAATGAGTTGTGGTTGTCCCTCTAGGGCTCCCGGGATCCGGCTTATGAAAGCGCCAAGATCTAGGGTTTACACGGAGAGTTCTAGCCAGAATACAAGTCACCTAACTACGGAATATTACATTGACGTGCACGTCAAGGTTCCGCCTCCCTCATACGCCATACCGGATTTGGCCTCTCCTAATGGGCCAGGCCAGATCCGACTTCTAGGGTCGGTTGGTGGATCCGGCTTCTTGTTCCTGGGCTGGACTTCATCCATCTTGATCTATAGCAACTGGGCCGCCCGATGGGCCATACGCCACCATCACCGTCTATGGGCCACCCGGACTTGCTAGATCTAGGCACTGTCGATGGTACACCCATGAAGTATACCCACAACAGTAGCCCCCCAGAGTTCTCCGAGATTCACCTCTTGTTTCCGCCTTGCTCGAATCATCTTTGCTTCCAACAATCCTCTTGGTAACATGGGGAAACTTGAAGAACTCCAACTTCATGATTCTTCCCTTTCCAGCTTGCATGCCGAAAAGATCCTTCATCCCGCGGGACTTCATCCATCGACCTCATTTTTACAACGAGTCTCCGGGTTACTCCCCTGGTGAGATAAAGGTTCGTCATTTTGAATTCTTAACCGGAACCTTAAAAGGCTCAAATGGTTCCGCCAATCTTGGCGCCATTTTCGGGTAATTTGAGCGGTAACTTATCCTTAGCCATTTTTACCGCTAGGGTTTTCGACACGTGTACATCATCCAACTGTGCGACGCTTGCATTCCGACCACAGGATGCGGAGCACGAATCTCATCCCGCGCCTATAAATATCCCACCGCACAATCCTAATCACCCCATTCTCTCCCATTTCACCTATCGTTCCAGCGCTAGCACCGAGCTCCAGCTTCCGCCGCGCTGGAGTCTGCCGGAGTTTCGCCGGAGCTAGTGCCACCGTGACGTGTTCATCCAGTTCTTAACTTCAGCGAGCCACCGCAGCGAATTCCTCGTCGCCGGCGACTCCGACCACCGCGGAAAACATTTCCGGTAAGCCTCAGCTCGAACTTTTTCATCGGCGTTGGTAGGGACGACTAGCATGCATTAGTGGTTCCGACTAAGTCAGTTATTCCGCAACTTTGTAGATATGTCTTCCTCTAATCCGCCTCCATCGCAAATGGAGCCCATTGCGACAACGCCCATCTCTTCCGCCCCTCCACCGTTCGCCCCTGTCCAGCTGGATCCTTCCAAGGGATCCGACAAGGACATCGAGGGAACCTCTGCTAACCCTTCGGATTTAGCCGGAGAGAAGAAGATGGAGAAGAAGGTGGACGAGGCCGTCACCAAGAAATCGAAGGCCCGATCTCACGAAGGCGAGGTTAAGGGGCAATGGTGGCCCTGCACCACCACAGAGGACGAACTCCGCAGCCTCGAGGCGAAAGACTTCCGACGACCCGGAACCTGGCGAACGGTTTCGGGTGCCCTGATCCCGGCGCCCGAAGCCGGAGAATGGGTGGTGACCAAGGCGCTGGTCGAATGCGGGTTCTCGTTGCCGCTGAGCGACCTCTTCACGAAAATCCTCAAGGCGTACAACCTACAGCCCACAACATATCGCCCAACAGCATCCTTGCCATCGCCAACCACGTCACCCTGTGCGAGGGTCATCTCCGAGTAACACCTGAGTTGCCCTTGTTTCAATATTACTTTTCCGTCAAGAAGGAGACGGTCACACAGACCTCTTCGCTTGCCAACTGCGGGAGTATCACCTTCAAAATCCGCCCCGGCCGCGTCTACCCCCACACGGATCGTCATGAGTCCATTAGGTACTGGTCGGGGGATTCTTCTACGTGAAGGATGCCTCAAATCCGGCTAGCCCCAAAGATGCTGCTAGATTTTAAAGATGGACCCGCCAGCGAGACCCCCGCCTGGACGAACTGCCCTCACCTCTCCGAGTAACCTCAACTGACCAGGGCGGTAAGGCGGATCTGCAAGCTGACGGAGTCGGGCTTGTCGGGGAAGGACCTGACACTGTCATGGTTCACCAAGCGGATCCAGCCTCTTCAACATCGGGATCGCCTGATGTATGAGTATAGTGGCCGCGACGACACCATGCACGCCTCCAAGGACAACCTCTCCTCCGACGCCCTGGACAGACGGATCCGGGTAATGATCAAGATTATGCGCAACATGCATACTCACGTGTGCAATCTTGACATACACATGGGTGGCGCCGGCATCGCGGTAAGTCTTCTTGATTAATCATCACTTACCTTTTCGTTCCTGCGATTTTGTCTAAGGACTTTATCTTCATATGCTCAGCCTGAAGCCCTCGGGGAGAAAGACCTCGGAACTCTGACTCGGGTTCCGCACTCCGGCAGCACAAACCCGGAGGCTGCGTCTGACGCGGAGGCTCCAGCTCCCACCAAGCGGAAGAGAGGCGCAGCCTCCGGCACAGCCGCGAAATGCGCACGCGAGGATCCCAACGCCGCAGACACCCGGAAGGCCGAGAAGGAAAAGTAGCGCCTCAAACAGATTGATACCAGCAAACACTCGCAACCTAACATCGAGCAGTTCTTCCTTATATCCAGGTCGGTGCTTAGCTTCCGGCTTACCTTAGTTTTGCAACTTAACTCAAAAACTGCTTAAGTGTTACGCTCTCTCTTATCGTGCAGCAAAAGTTCCGGAAGCAAGCCCCCCAAGAAGAAGTCCAAGCCCTCACCTGTCACAATGGCAATCACCCCGGAAGTGGAGGTTCCGCCTAAGGCCTCCTCATCCGCAGCTCCGAACCCGAAGGATCTCATCAACATCGATGATATTTCGGAAGAACCGGCTATAGATTCTGGCAAAGGCGCCTCCTCGTCCAAGCCTCCGCCTGAAGAGCACGAAACCACCTCGGCTGAAGCTACGACTAATGATGCCAAAAAGAAATTGTTGCTGAGCGGTGCGACTGGTACGCCCCAAACGCACCCGCATCTGTTTCCGGTACTTCAAAAGATTCCCCTATCACAACATCATGTGGACATTACCAATTTGATGAATGAAGTGTGGGGGAACCCAGAGACGGAGCAACAAGATCTGGCAAAGCTCGAAGACAATCTCCGAGTCTTCTTTGCCCAGCACAAAGCCGTGCGCAAGGTAATACCAGCCCCAAGCATTGATTTAGACACTTTCCGAGTAGCATGTATGAGCCAATGCTTCAACTGTATCATCTTAATTGGATCTTGGCGGAAACCTGAAATTTCCCGGCACAAGATTTTTTTTTTAACTTCGCATCCAGACCCCAGATTTTAGATTTCCGTCTAATTCTTCCAAATTGCATCACAGAACACCCGTAAACTGCATGAAGATCTGCGTGCGCTGGTGCTGGAGCAAAAGGCGGAGATTGAGAGGCTGCAGAAGAAGGAGGCGGATGACCAGCAGGCAATCGCAATCCTTGAAACTCGTTTGAAAAACAACGAGGGTATGAGCTCCGCCTTGCTTAAAGTTCATCAACGCACTCTTCGCTATTTTTGAATGTGTTTTTGTTTTTATGTTTTAATCTTGCATTCCGTCTTACAGAACAACTTGCCAAGCGCCCCTCCATCGACTCCATCTCTGCTGAGCTCGAAGTGCTGAAGACCGAGCATGCCTCCCTAGAAAAGTTCCTCAAGGAGTCCTCCGAAAAGGAGACTAAAGCCAAAAAGGAGTTGGATGAGAAACATGCGCAGGCTATGTCGGAGCTGGCCGAGAAGCTGAAAACAAGCAACCAGAGAATCAAAACTCTGGTGTCTAAGGCGAAGAAGTACGAGGCAGGGGCGTCTGACATCGACGAGCTGATCTTCCGTAAGAACTTCACATTTTCGGCTTCTCCATTGCATTCGTTGTGTCCTATCCCGGAAACTGACCATGCCATTGATTGTGTATATCAGCATGTCTCGGATTTGAATGGACGGAGGACTCAGCCCTTTCGAGGACTGAAGCTTATGAAGAAGCCCGTAATTCCATCGACGACTGATACGTCTCAAACGTATCTATAATTTCTTATGTTCCATGCTAGTTTTATGACAATACCTACATGTTTTGTTCATACTTTATGATGTTTTTATGCATTTTCCGAAACTAACCAATTGACAAGATGCCGAAGTGCCAGTTCCTGTTTTCTGCTGTTTTTGGTTTCAGAAATCCTAGTAAGGAAATATTCTCGGAATTGGACGAAATCAACGCCCAACATCTTAGAATTCCACGAAGCTTCCAGAACACCCGAGAGGGACCAGAGGAGGGCCACGTGGCCACCACACGCCGGGGCGGCGCGGCCCAAGGGGGCGCCCCTATTGTGTGGCGCCCCGTAACCCTTTCCGACTCCGCCTCTTCGCCTATTTAAAGCTCCCCGACCTAAAACATCGACACGGATTGACGAAACACCGTAAAACCTTCCGCAGCCGCCGCCATCGCGAAACTCCAATTCGGGGGACGAAGTCTCTGTTCCAGCACCCAGCCGGGACGGGGAATTGCCCCCGGAAGCCATCTCCACCGCCATCTTCACCGCCATCGCTGTCTCCATGATGAGGAGGGAGTAATTCTCCCCTGGGGCTGAGGGCTCTACCATAGCTATGTGGTTAATCTCTCTCTCTGTACTCCAATACAATGATCTCATGAATTGCCTTGCATGATTGAGATCCATATGATGAGCTTTGTATCACTATTAATCTATGTGCTACTCTAGTGTTGTTATTAAAGTAGTCTATTCCTCCTTCATGATGTAATGGTGACAGTGTGTGCATCGTGTAGTTCTTGGCGTAGGTTATGATTGTAATCTCTTGTAGATTATGGAGTTAACTATATCTATGATAGTATTGATGTGATCTATTCCTCCTTTCATAGTGTAATGGTGACAGTGTGTATGCTATGTTAGTACTCGGTTTAAATTGCAAAGATCTATTATGCTCTAAAGGTTACTTAAACATGAATACCGAATGTTGTGGCGCTTGTTAACTCCGGCATTGAGGTGCTCTTGTAGCTTTATTATCAAACAAGAGTGTATGTAGCACAAAGGAAGAGAACTTATTTATTTATGTGATCAATGTTGAGAGTGTCCACTAGTGAAAGTAGGATCCCTAGGCCTTGTTTCCAATACTGCAAACACCGCTTATTTACCGTTCTCGTTGCATGTTTACTCGCTGCCATATTTTATTCAGATTGCTATTACCACTCATATACATCCATACTACTTGTATTTCACTATCTCTTCGCTCGAACTAGTGCACCTATACATCCGACAAGTGTATTAGGTGTGTTGGGGACACAAGAGACTTCTTGTATCGTGATTGCAGGGTTGCTTGAGAGGGATATCTTTGACCTCTTCCTCCCTGAGTTCGATAAACCTTGGGTGATCCACTTGAGGGAAACTTGCTGCTGTTCTACAAACCTCTGCTCTTGGAGGCCCAACACTGTCTACAAGAATAGAAGCGTGCGTAGACATCAAGCTATTTTCTGGCGCCGTTGCCGGGGAGGTAAGGTAAAAGGCACTCACACTCCGGACCCAGGTAACTAAGTTATTTTCTGGTGCCGTTGTAAGTGCTCGAAGGTATCCCCTTTAGATTCTGCAATTGCGTCTTTTGTTTCTTGTTCACTAGTTAGGCATAATGGAAAGCAACTATGAGCTTTTTAAGCTATTTCCTGAGTTAAGACATGGATTGTTTGCTGCGAAAATTAAAAAACCTATGGAATCTTATTTGCATGCTAGTAGCAATAATATTAGTATGAACGCTTTGAACACCATTGTTGCTAATGATATGGAAAATTCTAAGCTTGGGGAAGCTGGTTTTGATGAAAGTGATCTTTTTAGTCCCCCAAGCATTGAGGAGAAAATTTTCTTTGATGATACTTTGCCTCCTATTTATGATGATTATAATGATAGTGGTCTTTTGGTGCCGCCTACTATGGAGAGTAAATTTTATTATGATTATACTATGCCTCCTACACTTGATAAGAATAATAATGATAGCTACTTTGTTGAATTTGCTCCCACTACAACTAATAAAATTAATTATGCTTATGTGGAGAGTAATAATTTTATGCATAAGGCTCATGACAAGAATGTTTTATGTGATAGTTATATTGTTGAGTTTGTTCATGATGCTACTGAAAGTTATTATGAGAGAGGGAAACATGGTTATATGCATCTTAATAATATTAAGTTTCCCCTCTTTATGTTGAGAATCTTGAAATTGCACTTGTGTTGTTTTTCTATGCTTGCCACTTTGTTCTTCATGAATTTATTTGTGTACAAGATTCCTTTTCATAGGAAGTGGGTTAGGCTTAAAAGTATTTTGAATTTTCTTCTTGATGCTCTCTTTTGCTTCAACTCTTATTTCTTGCGAGTGCATCATTAAAATTACTGAGCCCATCTTAATAGCTATAAAGAAAGCACTTCTTGGAAGATAACCCATGTGTTTATTTTACTACAGCAATTTTTGTTTTATGTTTGTGTCTTGGAAGTTTTTACTACTGTAGCAACCTCTCCTTATCATGTTTTTGTGCCAAGTAAAGTCTCTATGGTAAAGTTGATGCTAGATTTGGATTGCTACGCAGAAACAGAATTGTTGTCTGTCACGAATTTGCGCAGAACTCTCTGTAAAAAAATCAAAAAAATCTGCCAATTTACGTGCGTGATCCTCAGATATGTACGCAACGTTCATTAGTTTTGAGCTTTTTCATCTGAGCCTGTTAAGTGCCACTGAAAAATTCGTCTTTACGGATTGTTCTGTTTTGACAGATTCTGCCTTTTATTTCGCATTGCCTCTTTTGCTATGTTTGATGGATTTCTTTGTTCCATTAACTTCCAGTAGCTTTGGGCAATGTCCAGAAGTGTTAAGAATGATTGTGTCACCTCTGAACATGTGAATTTTTGATTATGCACTAACCCTCTAATGAGTTTGTTTCGAGTTTGGTGTGGAGGAAGTTTTCAAGGGTCAAGAGAAGAGGATGATATACTATGATCAAGAAGAGTGAAAAGTCTAAGCTTGGGGATGCCCCCGTGGTTCATCCCTGCATATTTCAAGAAGACCCAAGCATCTAAGCTTGGGGATGCCCAAGGCATCCCCTTCTTCATCGACAACTTATCAGGTCACTTCTAGTGAAACTATATTTTTATTCCGTCACATCTTATGTACTTTACTTGGAGCGTCTGTGTGCTTTTATTTTCGTTTTGTTATTTTCATTCTCTGAATAAATTCATGCTTGTGTGGGAGAGAGACACGCTCCGCTCGTTCATATGAACACATGTGTTCTTAGCTTTACTCTTAGTGTTCATGGCGAAAGTTGATCGCTTCACTTGTTGTAATTTTGTTGGAAACGGAAAATGCTTCATGTGGTAAATGGTATATGGTCTTGAATAATTTTATACTTGGCAATTGTTGTGCTCATATAGATCATGTTTAAGCTCTTGCATCATGTACTTTGCACCTATTAATGAAGAACTACATAGAGCTTGTTGAAATTTGGTTTGCATGATTGGTCTCTCTAAAGTCTAGATATTTTCTGGTGAAGTGTTTGAACAACAAGGAAGACAGTGTAGAGTCTTATAATGCTTGCAATATGTTCTTATGTAAGTTTTGCTGTGCCGGTTTATACTTGAGTTTGCTTCAAACAACCTTGTTAGCCTAGCCTTGTATTGAGAGGAATTCTTCTCGTGCATCCAAAATCCTTGAGCCAAAAACTATGCCATTTGTGTCCACCATACCTACCTACTACATGGTATTTTTCTGCCATTCCAAAGTAAATTTCTTGAGTGCTACCTTTAAAATTCCATTCTTTGTCTTTGCAATATATAGCTCATGGGAAAAATAGCTTAAAAACTATTGTGGTATTGAATATGTACTTATGTATCTTATTTCTTGTAAGTTGCTTGTTGAGCGATAACCATGTTCCTGGGGACGCCATCAACTATTTCACCTTTGTTGAATATCACGTGAGTTGCTATGCATGTTCGTCTTGTCTGAAGTAAGGGTGATTTATCATGATCAAATGGTTTGAGTATGCATATTGTTAGAGAAGAACATTGGGCCGCTAACTAAAGCCATGATCCATGGTGGAAGTTTCAGTTTGGACAACAATCCTCAATCTCTTATGAGAATATTATCTGTTGTTGAAAGCTTATGCATTAAAGAGGAGTCCATTATCTGTTGTCTATGTTGTCTCGGTATGGATGTCTAAGTTGAGAATAATCAAAAGCGAGAAATCCAATGCGAGCTTTCTCCTTAGACCTTTGTACAGGCGGCATAGAGATACCCCTTTGTGACACTTGGTTGAAACATATGTTATGCAATGATAATCCATGTAAATCAAAGCTAATTAGGACAAGGTGCGGGCACTATTGGTATACTATGCATGAGGCTTGCAACTAATAGGATATCTTATACATAACACATATTCTTTATTACTACCGTTGACAAAATTGTTTCTTGTTTTCAAAATAAAAGCTCTAGCACAAATATAGCAATCCATGCTTCCCTCTTCGAAGGGCCATTCTTCTACTTTTATGTTGAGTCAGTTTACCGACTTCTTTCTATCTTAGAAGCAAACACTTGTGTTAACTGTGCATTGATTCCTACATACTTGCTTATTTGCATTCATCATATTACTTTATGTTGATAATTATCCATGAGATATACATGTTACAAGTTGAAAGCAATTGCTGAAACTTATCATCCTTTGTGTTGCTTCAGAGCCTTCTACTAAGAATTTATTGCTTTATGAGTTAACTTTTATGCAAGACTTATTGATGCTTGTCTTGAAAGTACTATTCATGAAAAGTCTTTGCTATACGATTCAGTTGTTTAATCATCATCTTTACCATTGCTTTGAATCACTTCATTCATCTCATATGCTTTACAATATTATGGATCAAGATTATTTTGGTAGCATGTCACTTAAGAAATTATCCTTGTTATCGTTTACCTACTCGAGGGCGAGTAGGAACTAAGCTTGGGGATGCTTGATACGTCTCAAACGTATCTATAATTTCTTATGTTCCATGCTAGTTTTATGAGAATACCTACATGTTTTGTTCATACTTTATGATGTTTTTATGCATTTTCCGGAACTAACCTATGGATAAGATGCCGAAGTGCCAGTTCCTGTTTTCTGTTGTTTTTGGTTTCAGAAATCCTAGTAAGGAAATATTCTCGGAATTGGACGAAATCAACGCCCAGCATCTTAGAATTCCACGAAGCTTCCAGAACACCCGAGAGGGACCAGAGGAGGGCCACAGGGCCACCACACGCCAGGGCGGCGCGGCCCAAGGGGGGCGCCCCCCTATTGTGTGGCGCCCCCGTAACCCTTCCGACTCCGCCTCTTCGCCTATTTAAAGCTCCCTGACCTAAAACATCGACATGGATTGACGAAACACCAGAAAAACTTCCAGAGCCGCCGCCATCGCGAAACTCCAATTCGGGGGACAGAAGTCTCTGTTCCGGCACCCTGCCGGGACGGGGAATTGCCCCCGGAAGCCATCTCCACCGCCATCTTCACCGCCATCGCTGTCTCCATGATGAGGAGGGAGTAATTCTCCCCTAGGGTTGAGGGCTCTACCGTAGCTATGTGGTTAATCTCTCTCTCTGTACTCCAATACAATGATCTCATGAATTTCCTTGCATGATTGAGACCCATATGATGAGCTTTGTATCACTATTAATCTATGTGCTACTCTAGTGATGTTATTAAAGTAGTCTATTCCCCCTTCATGATGTAATGGTGATAGTGTGTGCATCATGTAGTTCTTGGCGTAGGTTATGATTGTAATCTCTTGTAGATTATGGAGTTAACTATATCTATGATAGTATTGATGTGATCTATTCCTCCTTTCATAGTGTAAGGGTGACAGTATGTATGCTATGTTAGTACTCGGTTTAAATTGCAAAGATCTATTATGCTCTAAAGGTTACTTAAACATGAATACCGAATGTTGTGGCGCTTGTTAACTCCGGCATTGAGGTGATCTTGTAGCCCTACACAACGAATGGTGTTTATTATCAAACAAGAGTGTATGTAGCACAAAGGAAGAGAACTTATTTATTTATGTGATCAATGTTGAGAGTGTCCACTAGTGAAAGTAGGATCCCTAGGCCTTGTTTCCAATACTGCAAACACCGCTTATTTACTGTTCTGTTGCATGTTTACTCGCTGCCATATTTTATTCAGATTGCTATTACCACTCATATACATAAATACTACTTGTATTTCACTATCTCTTCGCCGAACTGGTGCACCTATACATCTGGCAAGTGTATTAGGTGTGTTGGGGACACAAGAGACTTCTTGTATCGTGATTGCACGGTTGCTTGAGAGGGATATCTTTGACCTCTTCCTCCCTGAGTTTGATAAACCTTGGGTGATCCACTTGAGGGAAACTTGCTGCTGTTCTACAAACCTCTGCTCTTGGAGGCCCAACACTGTCTACAAGAATAGAAGCGTGCGTAGACATCAACGACCTCTTCGAATCTTGACGTGGCGTCGCCGAATCGCTGTCCTTGAAAAGAGCCCGCACCGCAATCATCGATAGGATGATGAAGCTTATGATGATGGTGCCGGATCTGATCAAGGACTGGCAGGAGTCTTCAGCCCGCGGAGCCACCTCCATTGCCTTGGAGATGTGCAAAGCACACTTCCCTGCCATGGATTTCGCGACGATCGCGCGCGGAGTCCCCAAGGGCACCAACGTCTAGATGGCTCTCGCGGAGACCGAAGGCTTCGACACACTCTTCGCCCGACAAGTTAATCACTCGGCGTGGTACAAGAAGCATGCTCCTCCTCCTGGTTTCTCCGAAGACGAGGGAGATGATGAGGAGGGCTCCAGGATCCGGCGATGATTCCATCAAGGATGACACGTATCAAGCCTCGAAGCCAATCCAGAGTCTTCCGACTAGATCCTGAAAAACAATGAAAACGCATCATTTTGGCCCCTTCGTGGGTTTGTAATCATAACTTAAATATTTTTAAGTAGCTAGGGCGAAACGATTGCATGTGGGCGGAAAAATTTATCCTGCTATCTGTTTTATGATATATGCATGTTTCGTTTGTTTGAAAGCAAGTGCTAGTTTCTAAGTTTTCCGGCTTGCTTATTTGACCTTCCACGAGCCGGAAGACCTTTAGCCGGAAAATGCTCGCCGACAACGACGAAGCCTAATGGCAATCCGTCAATAACCGCGAAAACAAGCCCCCAACCAAGGTGCCGGAAATCTCTACCATGAATCCATAAGTTTGCAACAAAAAAATTGCACCAGAAAACTTAAGCTTATGTCCTAAAGGACGATTTTGAAAATCACCACTTTTATACACAACTAGGCGGAAACATCCATCTCTGCGGTTTTAGTCGGAAAACGTACACGATCCAAAAATGAACAAGTAAAGGAGGTAAAAGACTCAAAGAGTGAACCATATGCTTTATTTCATTGATCATGTATCATAACTATTACAGAGTATGTAATGCAGAAATTTGCTAAGTGTGGAAAGGACGTAGTTGTGCTATGTTCGAGGGACGGTCTGTTTCATCGAATAAGTCACCCGGATCCTCGCTCTTGCGTTTCCGATACCAATTATCAGGTCTATCCTTTAGTTCGTGGAAATCAACAAGGTAGTAAGATCCGTTGTGTAGCACTTTGCTGATGACAAAAGGTCCTTCCCAGGGAGATTGTAGCTTATGTTTCTTCACCTGACGAAGGCGGAGGACCAACTCACCTTCCTTAAATGAGCGGTTCCGAACTCGACGACTATGATAGCGTTGGAGTTTCTGCTGGTAAATGGTGGAACGTTGGTCTGCTAGATTCCGAGCTTCTTCGATCAGGTCTACAGATAGCTGTCGAGCCTCGTCAGCAGTTTCTTCATTATAGGTGGAGACTCGCGGAGAATCATGGATGATGTCGGAGGGGAGCACAGCTTCAGATCCGTATACTAGGAAGAAAGGCGTAAAACCAGTTGATCTGTTAGGGGTAGTTCGTAAACTCCATAGAACAGAATCTAACTCGTTAGCCGAAGCTTCGGCTGCACGGCGCAGCAGTTCTTCAAGGCGAGGTTTGACTCCAGCTAGTATGAGGCCATTGGCTCGCTCGACCTAGCCATTGGATTGTGGATGAGCCACATATGCGAGGTCAAGCCGGATCCCTACGCCATTGCAATAATCCTTTAGTTCTTCCTGAGCGAAGTTCGTGCCATTGTCTGTGATTATGCTGTGTGGGATGCCGTATCTCACTACGAGGCTGCAAACGAATTTTAGTGCCGTAGCACCATCGGATTTTCTCACTGGCTTTGCCTCGATCCACTTACTGAACTTGTTAATAGCGACCAAGAGGTATTCAAAACCGCCAGGAGATGATTTCTTTAATTTTCCGACCATATCGAGCCCCCAGACCGCAAACGGCCAATTGGTAGGGATGGTCTTCAGCTCCTGAGCCGGAGCGTTTAATTAGTTGAGTAGCATAGTGATACCTCCCAAACGTATCTATAATTTCTTATGTTCCATGCTACTTTTATGATGATACTCACATGTTTTATACACATTATATGTCATTATTATGCATTTTCCGGCACTAACCTATTGACGAGATGCCGAAGAGCCAGTTGCTGTTTTCTGTTGTTTTTGGTTTCAGAAATCGTAGTAAGGAAATATTCTCGGAATTGGACGAAATCAACGCCCAGGGGCCTATTTTTCCACGAAGCTTCCAGAAGTCCGAAGAGGAAATGAAGTGGGGCCACGAGGCGCCGACACAACAGGGCGGCGCGGCCCAGCCCTTGGCCGTGCGGCCCTGGCGTGTGGGGCCCTCGTGCCGCCTCCTGACTTACCCTTCCGCCTACATATAGCCTCCGTCGCGAAACCCCCAGTACCGAGAGCCACGATACGGAAAACATTACTGTGACGCCGCCATCAACCTTTAACGTGCTTCTTGGCTCCTCCTGGTTCGATAAACCTTGGTTTCTTTCTGAGGGAAAACTTGCTACTGTCTGCATCACACCTTCCTCTTGGGGTTCCCAACGGACGTGTGTTAACTGCACGCATCAAGCTCTTTTTCTGGCGCCGTTGCCGGGGAGATCAAGACACGCTGCAAGGGGAGTCTCCACTTCCAATCTCTTTACTTTGTTTTTGTCTTGCTTTATTTTATTTACTACTTTGTTTGCTGCACTAAAACAAAACACAAAAAAAAAATTAGTTGCTAGTTTTACTTTATTTACTGTCTTGCTCTCTATATCAAAAACACAAAAAAAAATTAGTTACTTGCATTTAGTTTACTTTTGTTATCATGTCTAGCTCTGTACCTGTTACTTCTTCACCCGAGGAATTAGTTTTTACTTTTAAACAAGGAAATGAGGAGAGTTTTAAAGATGCCTGGTCTAGAATTTTTGATTCTTATCGTAAAGTTGAACCTCAAATGACTTTAAGTCTGCTCCTTAGTAATTTTTATTTTGGGCTTATGATTCGCTACAGGTATGCCTTGGATGCTGTAGTAGGAGGAGATTTCCTTCATTGTAATGGTGATCAAGCTTTTAATGCCATAAAAATTGGTTTCATCACATAGTTTAGCTAATAACTTTGATTCAGCTCTTATTAGCATTTATAATAGATTAAACACTCTTGAGATAAGTGCATCTTGCTTGAAAGAAAATTATAGTTATGTTCGTAACCGTCTTGATCAAGTTTTAGTGAACTCTGAACCTTCAATGTGGGATCCTACTATTAAAGTTATTATTGGTGGTGAAACTTTTCATGCCCGTTGTGATATTATGTCTGAATTTTGTCTTATGCCTAAGAGTATTCACGAATCTTTGACACTTTGGGGACTCGTTGAAGGAGGAGAAGGAATAACTCTTATTGATAACTCTGTCATAATTCCTAAGGGAATAGACGAGGGTGTGCATACAACCATTCTCGGAAAAACGGTATCCACTGATTATCTTGTTATTGAATGTGTAGGAACAGGACAAATCACACTTGAAAGATCCCTGCTGAAACTATTGGGAGCAATCATAGATGTGGGAGGAGGCACCCTAAAATTCACCTCTACACAAGGAGGTAGACATGTATTCCCTAAACCAAAGAGTAAGAAAGGTAGGCGTAAATCCCGAGGTAATGTTGAAGCTTCATCTCTTGATAACACTTGATTCACACTTTCTGCGCCTAGCTGAAAGGCGTTAAAGAAAAGCGCTTATGGGAGACAACCCATGTTTTTACTACAGTACTTTTGTTTTATATTTGAGTCTTGGAAGTTGTTACTACTGTAGCGACCTCTCCTTATCTTTATTTTATTGCATTGTTGTGCCAAGTAAAGTCTTTTGATAGCAATGTTGATACTAGATTTGGATTACTGCGCAGAAACAGATTTCTTACTGTCACGAAATTGAGCAGCCCCGTCTGTATATAACTCATACAATTCTGAAAATTTACGTGCGTGATCCTCATATATGTACGCAACTTTCATTCAATTTGAGCATTTTCATCTGAGCAAGTTAAGTGCCCCTGTAAAATTCGTCTTTACGGACTGTTTTGTTTTGATAGATTCTGCCTTTTATTTCGCATTGCCTGTTTTGCTATGTTCGATGGATTTCTTTGTTCCATTAACTTTCATTAGCTTTGTGCAATGTCCAGAAGTGTTAAGAATGATTATTTCACCTCTGAATATATGAGTTTTCAATTATGCACTAACCCTCTAATGAGTTTGTTTCGAGTTTGGTGTGGAGGAAGTTTTCAAGGGTCAAGAGAGGAGTATGATACAATATGATCAAGAAGAGTGAAAAGTCTAAGCTTGGGGATGCCCCCGTGGTTCATCCCTGCATATTTTAAGAAGACTCAAGCATCTAAGCTTGGGGATGCCCAAGGCATCCCCTTCTTCATCGACAACATTATCAGGTTCCTCTAGTGAAACTATATTTTTATTCAATCACATCTTATGTGCTTTGCTTGGAGCGTCTGTTTGCTTTAGTTTTTGTTTTGTTTGAATAAAATTGGATCCCACAATCCTTTATATTGGAGATATTACGCTCCGCTGTTTCGTATGAACACATGTGTTCTTAGCTTTATCTTTAATGTTCATTGCGAAAGTTGAACTACCTCATTCATTGATATATGGTTGGAAACGGAAAATGCCTCATGTGGTAAATGGTATAATGTCTTGAATAATGTGATACTTGGCAATTATAGATCATGTTTAAGCTCTTGCATCATGTACCTTGCACCTATTAATGAAGAACTACATAGAGCTTGTTAAAATTTGGTTTGCATGATTGGTCTCTCTAAGTCTAGATATTTTCTGGTTGAGGTGTTTGAACAACAAGGAGACGATGTAAAGTCTTATAATGCTTACAATATGTTTATATGTGAGTATTGCTGCACCATTTCATACTTGAGTTTGCTTCAAACAACCTTGCTAGCCTAGCCTTGTATTGAGAGGGATTCTTCTCGTGCATCCAAATCCTTGAGCCAAATCCATGCCATTTGTGTCCACCATACCTACCTACCACATGGTATTTCTCCGCCATTCCAAAGTACATTACTTGATGCCACCTTTAAAATTCCATTCTTTGCCTTTACAATATATAGCTCATGGGACAAATAGCCTTAAAAACTATTGTGGTGAAGAATATGTACTTATGTGTCTTATTTCTTAATAAGTTGCTTGTTGTGCGGTAACCATGTTTCTGGGGACGCCATCAACTTTTACCTTTGTTGAATATCATGTGAGTTGCTATGCATGTTCGTCTTGTCTGAAGTAAGGGAGATTTTCAAGATCAAATGGTTTGAGTATGCATATTGTTAGAGAAAAACATTGGGCCGCTAACTAAAGCCATGAATCATGGTGGAAGTTTCAGTTTGGACATAAAACCTCAATCTCTTATGAGAATATTAACTGTTGTTGAATGCTTAAGCATTAAAAGAGGAGTCCATTATCTGTTGTCTATGTTGTCCCGGTATGGGTGTCTAAGTTGAGAATGATCAAAAGCGAGAAATCCAATGCGAACCTTCTCCTTAGACCCTTGTACATGCGGCATAGAGGTACCCCTTTGTGACACTTGGTTGAAACATATGTTATGCAATGATAATCCGTGTTAATCCAAGCTAATTAGGACAAGGTGCGGGCACTATTGGTATACTATGCATGAGGCTTGCAACTTATAAGATATCTTATACATAACTCATATGATTTATTACTACCGTTGACAAAATTGTTTCTTGTTTTCAAAATGAAAAGCTCTAGCACAAAAATAGTAATCCATGTTTCCCTCTGCGAAGGGTCATTCTTCTACTTTATTGTTGAGTCAGTTTACCTACTTTTTTCTATCTTAGAAGCAAACACTTGTGTAAACTGTGTGCATTGATTCTTATATGTTTACCTATTGCACTTGTTATATTACTTTGTGTTGACAATTATCCATGAGATATACATGTTAAAGTTGAAAGCAACCGCTGAAACTTATATCTTCCTTTGTGTTGTTTCAAAGCTTTCTACTAAGAATTTATTGCTTATGAGTTAACTCTTATGTAAGACTTATTGATGCTTGTCTTGAAAGTATTATTCATGAAAAATCTTTGTTATATGATTCATTTGTTTACTCATTATCTTCATCATTGCTTCGAATCGCTACATTCATCTCATGTGCTTTACAATAGTATGATCAAAATTATGATAGCATGTCACTTCAGAAATTATCTTTGTTATCGTTTACCTACTCGAGGGCGAGTAGGAACTAAGCTTGGGGATGCTTGATACGTCCCAAACGTATCTATAATTTCTTATGTTCCATGCTACTCTTGTGATGATACTCACATGTTTTATACACATTATATGTCATTATTATGCATTTTCCGGCACTAACCTATTGACGAGATGCCGAAGAGCCGCTTGTTGTTTTCTCGCTATTTTTGGTTTCAGAAATCCTAGTAAGGAAATATTCTCGGAATTGGACAAAATCAACGCCCAGGGGCCTATTTTTCCACGAAGCTTCCAGAAGTCCGAAGAGGAAACGAAGTGGGGCCACGAGGCGTCCACACAACAGGGCGGCGCGGCCCAGCCCTTGGCCGCGTGGCCCTGGCGTGTGGGGCCCTCGTGCCGCCTCCTGACCTACCCTTCCGCCTCCATATAGCCTCCGTCGCGAAACTAAGGGTGTCAAGTGGGATCTCACTTTTGTCCCACTTATAGTATAATTTGACTTTTCTAGTACAAATTTTGACATCAAAATTTGAACTACATAGTACAAAATGACATCCCACCGGGATCCCACCTTGACACACTACGCGAAACCCCCAGTACCGAGAGCCACGATACGGAAAACATTACTGTGACGCCACCATCAACCTTCAACGTGCTTCTTGGCTCCTCCTGCTTCGATAAACTTTGGTTTCTTTCTGAGGGAAAACTTGCTACTGTCTGCATCACACCTTCCTCTTGGGGTTCCCAACGGACGTGTGTTAACTGCACGCATCACATAGTACTGACAACCTCGACAAGTTTTATATATCTTCTCAGCATCTTCTTTAGCTGTTAACCAGTAAAAACCTTGCTGGAAAGCTTTTGCAACGAGGGACCTGGGAGCGGCGTGATGCCCGCAATCACCTGCATGGATCTCTCTGAGGATTTCGATGCCGTCTTAATTTGAGACGCGTTTCAGAAATACCCCGTTTGCACTTCGTTTATAGAGCTGTCCATCAACTATTGTGTAGGATGTTGCTTGTCTGATGACCTTTCGTGCGAGGACTTCGTCCTCCGGCAACTTTTGGTCAATGATGTAATCCAGGAACAGTCGGGTCCAAGCCGGAGTGATAACCATAGCCAGAGACACCGCCACATCTGGGTTTTTCGGGTTAGCCCCCTCCACAGAGGGTGTCCGTAGGTGCTCAAGGAAAATTCCAGGCGGAATGAGTTTCTGACCGGATCCGAGCTTGGACAACATATCTGCCGCTGTGTTATCATCTGTCCTGACGTACTTGACTTCATATCCGAGGAAGCACTTGGCGATCTCGTCAACTTCGTCTCTGTAGGCCACTATAACGGAGTTTCTGGTGTTCCAAGTTCCGACTACTTGTTGTGCCACCAGGTCGGAATCTCCGCAGCATATGATGTGCTTGATCTCGATTTCCTTAGCGATGCGCAGTCCGTGTAGTAGAGCCTCATATTCCACCATGTTGTTTGTAGCTTCGAAGTGAATCTGCAGAACGTACTGCAGTTCTTATCCGGTTGGTGACTTCAGGGTAACTCCAGCCCCCGAGCCTTGATGCTGCTTGGATCCGTCAAAGTGCATGATCCAAACTTCAGGTTCCGGCACAGGTGTGCCCTCCGGCGCTTCAGTCCAATCAACGAAGAAATCCACCAAAATTTGGGACTTGATCGAAGTTCTGGCTTTGTAGTTGATGTCGAAGGCAGAAAGTTCTATGCCCCACTTTGCTACACGCCCTGTTGCGTCAGAGTTGTTGATGATGTTTGACAATGGAGCTTTGCTCACAACTGTCATAGGATGCTCCTGGAAGTAGTGTCTCAGCTTCCGGCTACCTAGGAATACTTCGTAGGATAGCTTCTGAAAGTGAGGGTATCTTTGCTTGGATTCCGTCAGGACTTCGCTTATGCAGTAAACTGGTCTTTGGACTCCGTACTCATAGCCTTCTTCCTTTCGCTCCACCACGATAACGAGACTGATGACCTTGTTGGAGGCTGCCAGGTAGAGGAGCATAGGCTCTGACTCAGCCGGAGCTGCCAAGATAGGCGGGGAGGAGAGTATGTCCTTCAACCCCTGAAGTGCTGCATCTGCTGCGTCGTCCCAGACAAATTTGTATGTTTTCTTCTGCAGCTTGTATAAGGGTAGTGCCTTTTCACCAAGACGGCTAACAAATCTACTGATTGCAGCAACACAACCAGTTAATCGTTGCACGTCTTTGAGACAGGTTGACCTTTTGATGTTTAGGATGGCCTTGATTTTTTCCGGGTTTACTTCAATGCCTCTGTGAGACATGATGAAGCCAAGGAGTTTTCTGGCTGGTACACCAAAGACGCATTTCAGCGGATTCAACATCATCTTGTACCGCCGGAGATTTTCAAAGTTTTCCTTGAGGTCGCTGATCAAGTCGGATCCTTTCCGGGTCATGACCGCGATGTCGTCGATGTAAGAGTGCACGTTCCGGCCAATTTGGTCCTTCAGGCACCACTGCATCGTACGTTGGTAAGTGGCACCTGCAATTTTCAAACCAAAAGGCATGGTGACATAGTAGTAAGTGCCAAAGGGTGTGATGAACGAGGTCGCCTTTTGGTAGGACTTCTTCATCCGGATCTGATGATACCCGGAATATGCGTCAAGAAAACATAGAAGTTCCGCCCCTACCGTTGAGTCAATGACTTGGTCAATGCGCGGCAGGGGAAACGGATCCTTCGGACAATGCTTATTCAAGCCGGAGTAATCGATGCACATTTTTAGTATTTCAGAATTCTTTTTGGGTACAAGGACGGGGTTTGCAACCCAACCATTATGGATAACTTCTACCACAAATCCTGCCTCTAGTAACTTTGCTAATTCCATTTCTATGGCGCGGTGTATCTTGTCTCCAAAGCGTCGCATAGCTTGCTTCACCGGTTTTGCACCCGGATTTATGTTGAGGTAGTGCTCGGCGAGTTCCCTTGGTACTCCGGACATGTAAGAAGGTTGCCATACGAAGATATCCATGTTAGCTCTGAGGAACTCGACGAGCGCGCCTTCCTATTTGGGTTCTAAGCCAGCTCCGACAGCAGTTGCTTGGTGGGGCATAGCCTTCGATGAGTTCAACCTTCTTGGGGTTATCGCGGCCTTGAACGAGGTCTTCTGTTCGGAGATCTGCTTCTTGGTGGTATGCATCTCTTTTGGATCCACCGCGGCCCTGTAGCCTTGCAGCTCCTCTCCAAATATCATGGATTCTGCAAAGGCGGCTTCGCCCTCCTTGCAGTCTCGAGCTTTCTTGTAGTCTCCGGATACGGTGATCATATCGTTAGGACCCGAAATCTTGAGCTTATTGTAGATGTAGCATGCCCTTGCGTGGAACTTGTGGTAGGTGGGCCTGCCGAAGATGACGTGGTAAGAGCTCTTGAAGGGCACAACTTCGAACGTGATCATCTCTTCGCGGAAATTATTGACATCGCCGAAGGCCACGGGAAGTTTGATGCTGTCCAGGGAGTTTGCCTTTTTACCCGGAACAACACCATGAAACTCAGTGGTGATGTGCTTAAGCTGCTCCTTGGTAAGGTTCATCCTCTCCAGAGTCTCTAGGTACATGATGTTCAGGCTAGCTCCCCCATCCATAAGGCACTTGGAGAAGTCATACCCGTTGATGCGGGGACTCACAACCAGGGCGTAGCACTCTTTTGGGATGCTGGTTGGGTGATCCGCCCTGTCGAAGGTGTAGGGCTTTTCCGACAACTTGACGTACAGCGGCACAGCCGGAACTGTGGCGTTCAGGATCCGGAGGACCGATTTCTTGGCCCGGACTGTTCGGGTTCCGAGGAAGGTGTGGTATGCACCAACACTCTTTTTGACGAAGGGGTTAGATTTGTTAGCTACGGAAGCCTCCTTGGGACCGGCGAAGCGTCATCCTCATCCATCGTCTCGGAACTATCCTCGTCCTTTTCCTTGTTCTTGCCCTTGCCTCCTTTGCCGCGAGGGCGGTGTCGGGCGTGCTTGTATCCTGCTTCCGGGTCAATTTTGAGATCATTGACCCACTTGCAGTTGCGATTGGTGTGGAGGACTTGCCAGTAGCCGGATCCATATGGGCTAAGCATGGCATATCCATGTACTCTTTCGTAGGTCTGGGGAGCGTGGGTTTCGGCAACGGTGATCTCGTCAGCGCGCTGCTGGCCCTGCCGGCTCCGCCACCACGGCCACGGCCTCTTCCGCCTCCTTGACCTCCGCGTTGGAACATCATGGCGACCATGTCGGATCCACCGCTCTTCTGGTCGTCGGAGGGGTTCTTCCGCTTGTTGTTATTGTTGCTGCTGCCGCCGTTATCACGGTTTTTATGTTGCTGGTGCAGGGGTATGGTTGTGGCTATAAATTCTGCACCTGCATCGTCATCAGCGGCGGTGTGAGTACTTGCAATGCCGATCATGTCATCCAAAGTCAGATTGTTCTCGTTGATCAGGCAAGTAAGCTTGTGCCGGAGTAGTCCACCCCTCTGCAAACCACCTATGAAAGTATGCATAGCTGTGCGGTTATCCACGTTCTAGCTGAGAGGTATGTATGTCTATGTCAACGAATGGCATAAAATGATTTATCATCCTTTCATGTTTAATGTCTTCAAGAGCGGCTCCCATACAGAGAACAATAAAGTTTCTCTTCTCCTTTGTTTGAACAAGCTAAGTTCATGATTTTTCAAGCCCATATTGTTAGGAGATTTATTTGATTATTTATTTATTTTATATTTAGTGGGCTAGGCACCCGTTTGCCTGCTCTTTTTGCAATATTAGAGACTAGCACATTATGCATTCTATTCAAGGTGTGAAGCCAAATAAACATGAAAGAGACAATAAAGCATCCAACATTTCCTCATGAGCTAAAACAGGAACACAAAACATGTAATAGCTTTTGAAGGTTTTAAAGGTAGCACACAAGCAATTTACTTTGGAGTGGCGGTGAAATACCACATATAGGTAGGTGCATTTGTCAAACTTTGGGTTTTTGGGAGTTGTATGCACGAGTAGAGCTCATACTCAGTACAGTGAAGGCTAGAAAGAAACTGGGAGCGACCAACTAAGAGAGCAATAATTATCATAATCATGCATAGCGATAAAATATTATTAATCAAACATAAAGTGATATTACAAGTCAAAAGCTAAATGATTATAGAGGCTTGAGGTGACTGGTTTTCAGTCATAACATGGTGTAAGCATGCGCCAAGTCAACCTAAATAAAACATTTAAAGGAGAATATCACAATATTATGCTTTTTTATGATTAAAACAACACATGATTCTCTCAATTGCACATCAAGCACTCTAAGCTACTTGAGACAAGTCATGCTAGAACAATAACTACTAAGCATATAATTAAAATAATATCTAACATGACATGTTAAAGTCTAAGCCACAGTCTAAACAAGCTTCCTTTTGCACCACTATAAGCATGAAATACTTTACTCTTCTCCAACACGAATCAACTTTTTTTGAAACAACTCTCATAATAATTTATCAATGAAGAACGGAGAGCTAATCATACAAAACTAAAGAAAACTAACAAGCTCTGAACAAGAGATGCATGAAAAACAGGAGCTAAAAGCATTGTAGTAGTAGGTAGACAAGAATACTCAACAAATATAAGTGAAGAATACGAGTATTCACATGAAAAAGCGGAGCGTGTCTCTCTCCCACACAAGAATGTTAGGATTCAACCAAGTTGATTACAGCAAACAAAACACAAGAAAACTAAAAACAAAAGTAAAGACACTCCAAGAACAACACATAGTATATGAAGCAATAAAAATATAGTGTCTTGAAAGATGACATGATATTTTTGTTGATGAAGAAGGGGATTCCTTGGGCATCCCCAAGGTTTGACGCTTGTACCTCTTGGATATTTCTTGGGGTGATATGGGCATCCCCAAGCTTGATCTTTTGTTCATCCTTCATCTCATCACATCATTGTTCTCTCATATAAAACTTCACATAGTTTTCATTAGCAACATTAGTGTATTCAAGATAATAAATTCACTTTGGTTCAGTTTCAACATAAGTCAAGCATCCATTAGAACATTAGCTACTATATCAACTTCTTTTAAAATCTATTTCTCTCAAAAGAACTCAAAAAGAAAGAGATTAAGAGGCAAATGCAAATAGTGGCAGAAATCTGTTAAAACAGAATAGCAGGTAAAGATCGATTTTTTTGAAAATCCTCTGTTGCTCAAATCAAAAAGTACAAAACTAATGAAAGTTAGATAATAGCCTGGGGCATATGCTCAAAACTTTTTCAGATAAATCCGACGTTCTGGCTGAGAGTAATAATTTTTTTGGTGGCAGCACATAATCTGCTTCGGGACAACAACTTCCGCAAATCTTACCTTCTTCCTATTAGACGCTATTCTGGGCACAAAAACAAAATAAAAAGGATAAGGATAGGTTTTTACAGAGGTACGTAACAACTTCCAAGACTCAACAAAAGAAAGATTACATAAATAAAATATGGGTTATCTCCCAAGAGTGCTTTTCTTTAACGCCTTTCAGCTAGGCATAGTAGTTTGAGAAGATGTTCATATAAGAAATATGAATTGAAATAAAAGAGAGCATCAAGAAGCAAATATAAAACAAATTTAAGTATAACCCACTTCCTAAAAAAAATAATCTTGTAAAGAAACAAGTCATGGAAGCACAAAGCAACAAGCATAGGAAAGCAAAACAAGTGCAACTTCAAAATTTTCAACATAAAGAAGTGTTAATATTGTTGAGATACATAAAACCATGTTTCCCTCTCTCATAATAATTTTCAGTAGAATCATTAATAAAATTAACAATATAACTATCACATAAAACATTCTTATCATGAGCCACATGCATAAAATAATTATTACTCCTCATGTAAGCAAAGTTATTCTTATTAATTGTAGTGGGAGCAAATTCAATAAAATAGCTATCATTATTATTCTCATCACCATAATCATCAAATATAGGAGGCATATTGTAATCCTAATTAATTTTCTCCTCAATAATAGGTGGACTGAAAATATCATATTCATCATTGTAATCATCATATATTGGAGGTAAAATATCATCAGAGAAAATTTTCTCCTCTAAAACTGGGGAACTAAAAAGATCATTTTCATAAAAACTAGCTTCCCCAAGCTTAGACTCAGTAGGACCAGGCTATTCTCCCCGCATTTGTTTCCTCGATGACTGAAGGTATTCTCAGCATGAGCATGTTTGCGGGCACCTCTCTTGAAGCATGTGAGACTCTGAGTGGAGCTTTTGCCTCTACATCCATCGCCAGGTCCTCTACGCTTCAAGGGGAGATGGCTGAACTGAAAAAGGGAACCAGGATGATCAATGTATACTTTCACCGGATGAAGGCGCTCTCGGATTCTCTCACAAGCATCGGTGCGCCCTTGAGCGATGCGGAGTTTATCTCGTACATCCTCGCTGGACTTGATGAAAAGTATGATGCTCTCTATGAAGTGGTGACCAATCGTACCACCACTCCTATACCAATCGGTGACTTGTTTTTGCAGCTTCAGATTACAGAATGACTCAAATTGGCTCAGCGCCGTTCCGGTGGTTCTTCGCACTATCCTGTTGCCCATAGGAGTGCTCACGCCGGCACCTCTGTTGCAGCATTTGGAGCTTCTCGTGGAGGTCCTCCACCGGC
Source organism: Lolium rigidum (assembly GCF_022539505.1). Taxonomy (NCBI): domain Eukaryota; kingdom Viridiplantae; phylum Streptophyta; class Magnoliopsida; order Poales; family Poaceae; genus Lolium; species Lolium rigidum. Next base: position 268,586,373 of record NC_061509.1, read on the forward strand.
CATGACATTCTCTCCACCGACCAAAACGACACCACCCACCAAAGCTCCTAAACAAAATAATGGGTGTTCACATATTGTGTGCCAGCTTTGCGGGATCCCGGGCCATGTCGCCTCCAAGTGCTACAAACGGTTTAATTGTGATTTTTTGGGGTCTCGGCAACGTTGGCAAAAACACTGAGAATAGGTTTGGGCCGACCCAACATAAGCCTCGTCAGGTAGGTTTCACTGCATTACACAGTGTACAGTACATGATACGGTCCGCCGTATGTATACGGTATAATTCTAATAGTAATATGATAATTCAGCTATATATTTGCGAGTCACACCTTTAGTATAAACTTTGCTACAAGGTCTCCGGCTAGGCCAATTTTTTCTATAGTAGCACAAAATGATGCAATGCTACAAGAGTTAATTTTTGTTTGCTCAATTGCTCTCTTGTGTTGCTACTTTAGTATTTTTTTTTCTGCGAGGTATCCGGCGAGTCTCGAGCGAAGTACAATGCTCGGGTGAGTTCTCCAACGAAGTGCTAGCGAGTCTCCGGTGAAGTACGATGCTCCGGTGGGTCTTCGGCGGAGTCTCCAGCGACCTCCATGTCTAACAGTTTTTTTTATTTAGGCGAACCATTATTTTGTGGGGTTTTTTTTTTTGTTACGACGATGCAACATCAAGAATTTAGCGTCAGGATAATCCTCAGGAGTATCCTTTGTTAACCTAATAATGTCCATAGCAACAAGCCTGCAAAGCCCACTGTCTCTGGTAAATCAATAGTAGTTCCCTACGTACATACCCTGATGGGCCGACATGGCTTAATGAGCTAATCTGCACTCTGTCAGACGTCAACGTACTGGGTCTCCATACTAATTTACTGATTAATTAATCTGGATGCTGCCGAATGTCAACATACCTCGCATCCATGCTACTGGTTAAAAAAAAATCTTATTAGAATATTGTACGGATATATAATCTCACAAGCATTGATTCTATCACTTTTCATATATGCACCCAGCTGATAGATAAACAAGCGAGTGTAGAGTACTGGTAAAAGAAACATTGTGACTATTTCCCGCATACCAATCGGCATCTAATAAAGCATAATGAAGCTAATACAACATAGTCATACGTAATTGAAGAATACGCTCTATCTCCATCCGGCCTCGACGCTGTTCCTTTCCAAAGAGTTACATTGAAAGCGCATCGATGTAGCATGGCCGGTAAGGGAATGCAGCGTCAATGCCATGACCATGTGAGTGTGGGTTTCTCACAAGTTGCCTGCCTAAATATTGCATCCGGGAGGTTCTAAAATGGTATGCCACAACACCACCGGTGATTCGGAGGAGCACCACCTCTTTGTGTGGGTGTAATCCTATGATCCCGTAAAACACACACTCACGGTCTTTGAGGTATGTGTCACTTTCATCTAGGCCAATGAAGTTGTCCTCGTCCGATGTGACACTTTCATCTAGGTCAATGAAGTTGTCCTCGTCCGAGTCCCAAGAGCACACAAAAGCATGTTCGCTTTTGAATTCACCAGCTTCATCTTCATATGGTTCTCCTCCTTCGTTGTGACCATTGTCATCGACATCAACATCAGCAATGTTTGTTCCTTCGAAGGTATCAACCTCCTGAATGCCTTCTTCTTGATCGTCACCATCACCAACAACGACATCGATTGTATTACCCTCTATAGCCTCATCTTCGGATAGTTCTCCTTCTTTAATTTCACCATTGTCATCAACGTCGAAATCACAAATAAATGTTCCTGCAAAGGTATCAACCCCATGATCTTCTTCTTCGTTGCCACCATCACCATCAATGTCATCGGTTGTATTGCTCTCTACATCCTCATCATATATGATTTTCTCAATGTTCCGAGGTTTGAACAAGCTGATTGTCGCTTTGTTGTGTTCGGCTGCCTCCCACAATACTTTAGGCTCCATCCATTGTCGTAATTTAGAATTGTAAGGGCCAAGGTCTGCCTCGTGTGTTAGCATCCACCCCACATGGCCATCATGTGATTCTGTTACTGTCCAAACATGTAGTTGGAATATGTCGAGTGCCACATAGTGAACCCCTCTATCATAGCTTGCTAAGATGGACCTCTCGGGAAGCTGATATTCATCTCTATATTTTCTATCATCGTAAGCCTTCCCCGGAGTTGTGCCATGTCATACACCCCTTCAGAGCTGCGCAGGATCATAATAATGTTGTTCCAACAATGTATGTAGAGTGACCCCCGCCAGTACTCGGCCGCCTTCCATATCTTGACATGATATGGGTGCGGCGTAGTCACCATGTCATAGAGATGTCTAGGGGCACATCGCCCAGGCGCGAAGTCACGGTTTGTCCATTGACCTGTTTGTGAAGAGAAGACCAATATAGAAACCACCTTATCATTTGGCTCCTCGGCATCTGGTTGTTTCTCCGGTGGCGAAACCTCAGCTTGCTCAGATGGCACGGACAATTCCTCGGCCATCGCATCTAACCGTGATGGGGGCGATGTATAAGATTGCCTTACATAACCAGAATGCACCTTGACATCTATCTCCTCTTGGCCTTGTTCAGATAGCTGCTCCTCTTCAAACAATATAGGCAAGTGCAGCTGCTCCACGTCAAGCTCTATCCAGGTTTGTGGCTGGATATTTTTCACCTTTTTACGAGGCTGAATCTTTTCTTCGACGACGTCCGGTGCTATTGATCCTTCTGGAAGGAGGAAGACCTCATAGTGGCGCGACACAGCCGGATCAAAGGCGAGGAACATGGCATTTGTGCCGAGCTGCATCCACGGCCACGGGTGCTCCGACGGTGGTGGTGGCAGGCGAGCGCACCGTACCGTCGCCGGGTTGCAGACGAAAGGACAATAGCCGTCGTTTTGGAGGAGAAGGAGACCGTTGCAGGAGTGGCGCACGGAGGCCCAATCATGCCGAAAGAGAGGACGCCGGAAGGCAGGCCCGTCGTGTGGCTGGCCCGAGCACGGCGCCGACGGGGCGAAGAAGGAGGACTCGTTGGAACATCCAAAGTTGTCTGTGAAGATGCCGGGGAAGACGCCTCGAGGGAAGGAGTGAGGAAGCAGGAGGTTGTGGCCGTCGACGACGGCACGCCACGCGCGGCAGACGCGGCGGGACTCGGCGAGCGCGCGGCGTGGCAGGCGTCGGAGGATGTCGAGGAGCAGGTCGTAGGCGAAGCAGGCGCCGTTGCCGTCGCCGTCGGTCCCGTCCATCTGGCCGGCCGGCGCGCGGTGGTGCGCGCGGATCGACTGCTAGGAGATGGCGCCGATCGATCGAGGGGTCGGTTGAGATCGAGCGATAGACAGGTAGAGAGGCTAGAACGGGAACGCGATCGTGGTAGAAATAGTAGCAGTAGGGTTAGGTAGAGTCGGGGCCGTGTACAACAGAGATTCTGTGTTCAAGTCAACATCCCATATAGATCTTGTAGTCTCGTCACACATGTCCGTTGCCGCCGGCCGGAAGCCCGGCACGCATCCCTGAATGCCGGCAGACGGGCGAGAGTCTGTCGGTGGATGCCAGCTCGCTCTCTGACAACTCAACTCACTCCTACTACCTCCGTTTCAAGGAATAAGGCGTCCTCGTTTTACGAGCTTTTTGTTTGACCAAGAATTGCTTCAAATAGATAAAGATTATTTATATGAAATTAATATCATTAGAAAGTGCTTTTCAATACGAATCCAACGATACTAATTACATATAATATAATCAAGATTTTGTTGCTCAATTCCTATGGTCAAAGTTCGTCTTGGGATGCGCGTGCGCCTTATTCCTTGAAACGGAGGTAGTACAAAACAACGCGGGACGCGCAGTCATGTATAGAACCCCCATAGTACTGCAGTTCTGATGGGATCGGTGTCTATGTACCCTGATGGAACCGATATCTGCAGTCTGTCAAAATAGTAGTATCAGTCACATTAGTAACTATGGTTTGGTCACCCATAGTTGCTCTTTTGCATGCCCATTATTCTGGCTTTATATTTGGGAATAGATGACAATCCTGCAGCAAGTGTGTGTGCCAACGACCGCTAGCTACATGTATATCGCAGTGGTGCATAATTGGTAGAGAGGAGAATAAGAGAGACACACGGTCTCTCTGAACTGTCTTTAGCTGCATTTGTTAGTAGTTGTTGAATTGCAAGCTGTGCTTGCTCATTCACTTGAAATTAGCTGTTAGCTGCATTTGTAATATTCGAAGCAGCCCAGCGGTGATCTATTTTTTATGTCATGCAAAGCCTTTACTATATAACTATAGGGATACTAATTGATTGTTCAAACAAATACAGATACTAATTAGCCATAACTATATATAAACTCAGATTACAAGCATGTGTCCATCAGTTTTCACATGCATCCAGCTGACAAAACAAGCATATTAAATGAGTCAACCGAGCATCTGATCAATCTTTGTAGTGAGTGTGATATTAATAACACAATTGCCACACTTGATCATCCTCTCAAAATGGTACACGCTACCGGCGACCTATTAAAATGGTAGCTTAGTTGCTGGAAGCGCATCTACATAGCATGGACGGTAAGGGAAGGCAGCTTCGATGCCACAATCATATGAGTGATCGTGCCACTCTCCTAAATACTGCATCCTCGAGGTTCCAAAGTGGTATGTCACAATGGCATTAGAGTCTTGGAGGAGTATGACATCCTTGTGAGGATGTAATCCCACGATACTATAACGGTGGGTGGCCCTTTCGTCCCGATCAGAGTTATCCTCATCCGAGTCCGAGGAGTACTCGAAAACATTGCCGCTTTTAAATTCTCCACATTCATCTTCGTACGGGTCTCCTTCGCTATGACCATCGTCATCAACATCACTAGGTGCTCTGTCGAATCCATCTCCCTCATGGATGTCTTTTTCTTCATCATCAACGTCACCGCCAAATCCCTCAGTTGTTTTACATTGGCCATCCTTCCCATTATATATGGTTTTCTTGTTCTTACAAGGTTCGAACAAGCTAGCTAATGCTTTGTTATTTTCGACCACCTCCCATGGCACTCTACACTCCATCCACATGTGTGGTTTATGATCATAAGGACTAAGGTCAGCCTTGTGTGCTATCATCCATCCCACCTGACCATCAATTGATTCTGTCAGTTTCCATACATGTAGTTGCAATTTGTGGAGCGCCACATAGTGAACCCCTTTCTCATAGCTCACTGCGATCGTCCTCTCAGGGAGCTCGGACATTCTTCCATATTTTCTATCATCGTAATATTTCCATGGGAGGAGGGCCATGTCATACACCCCATCAGAGTTGCGCAGGATCATAATGATGTTGTTCCAACAATGCACGTAGAGAGACCCCCGCCAGTACTCAGCACTTTTCCATGTCTTCACACAAGTAGGGCGTGGAGCAGTCACCATTTCATAGAGATGCCCGGGGGCACATCGCCCAGGCATAAACTCCCGACTCGTCCATTCACCGGTTTGTGACGAGAAAACAGATGTAGAAATCACCTTATCGTCTTGCTCCTCCACACCTGGCACATGGACATGTATCTCCTTTTGTTGCTCTGGTGGCAAAACCTGGGCAAGCACATCTAATCTTGATGGCGACGATGTATCAAACTCTCCCATATAGTCAAAATAGTCGAGGGTGTCTATCTCCTCTTGCCCGATGTCTGTTAGTGTCTTTCCTCTTGGAAGGATGAATACCTCATGGTGTTGTGACACGGCTGGGTCGAAGGCGAGGAACATGCCATCATCATACAGCCGCGAGTCCTCTGACGGTACTGGCAAGCGAGCACATCGTATCGTTGCGGGGTTGCACACGTAACGGAACATTAAGTCGTCGAGGAGAAGGAGGCCGTTGCAGTGGTGGAGCACGGACATCCAAGAATGCCAAAAGAGAGGGCGCCGGAAGACAGGCCCACCGTGAACCCGGCGTCGCTGGCTGGAGCATGGCCCGGACGGCGCAAAGAAGGAGGACAACGTGTTGCAGTCGTAGTTCCGCGTGAAGATGCCGGGGAAGGCGCTCCTTGGGAAAAGGTGAGGATAGAGGAGGTTGTGGGCGTCAACGATGGAGCGCCACGCGCGGCAGACGCCCCGTGATTTTGCGAGTGCGCGGCAAGGGAGGCGGCGGAGGATGTCTAGGAGCACGTCATAGGCGAAGCAGACGCTGTTGCCGTCGGTCTCGTCCATCTGAGCGGCCGGCGGTGGTGCGGAAGGGGCCGATAGGACGATCGATGGAGAGCAACAGGGTACAGGGTACAGGATATATAGGAGGCGATGGGTCGAGTGTGGTAGAAATAGATTCGGTGAGTCGATTCCGAGCCGGTGTCGTGTTCGTAACTTCGTGTACACGTCCGTCCCCGACCGAGTCCATGTACGTACCACACACGTTTTAGTATTTGTGTCGGAACAATGGCTTCACACCACAGTCGTACTGCATGGTTCCAGCCCACGACTCCTCCAAAATAATACAGTACGTATGATCATATATATCACCGATCCCTGGATGCATGTGTCTTCCATTTAACTAGGGTCTACAGAAGTACCAGATCGAATATAAAATTTTGATGATCCGGCCTGCCATCGTTGATCGTCCGATCATCATGTCTATCGATCGATGTGCAGTTGGTTTACGTTACCCTGATGAAATCAATCTCGCAGCCTCAAAAAGAAAAAAATGGGATCAATATCGATTAAGTAGAGCTGTTAGCATAAAATCACTACGGAGTACATTTCTATCTAAATTTACCAATTTGACAAAACTCCAGAACTAACAAGACAGACTCACTCTACACATCCCAAATCCCTAGAAATCCTCCGCTTGAGCACGAATTGACTCACCCGTTAGGCTGACTTAGACAGAGTGGCGCATGAAGACGGAGTGGGTAACATCGCAGAGCCATGTGAGATGGAGCATGTAACGACCAGTGCTGCCTCCTTCACTCAAAAGAAGGAGACAGAGATGAGAACCCGATAATCCTTTACTTCCGCCATGTCTCACTGACATAGGCATCCCCAATGGACCTGCCAAAGATGGTACCCGGAGTTTAATCAAAGCCCAAGACTCGAAGAATAAGAAGACTTGGAAGCCCATTTAGTGATAAGGAAAGATAGTTTGTATTAGGAAAGATAGAAATTTGTAATCTTACGGGTTGGGTACGAAACCCTCCCGAACTCTGTAACTTGTGTACTACGAAACCCTCGGCTCCGCCTCCTATATAAGGGGGAGTCGAGGGACAAGGAAAGGATCGAATCTACTGTCAACATAACCCTAGTTTTTATAATCGTCGAGTACTTTTCGCCTGAACCTTCGAGATCTACTTGCCCTCTACTTCTAGCAAAACCCTAGTCTACAATCTGTAGGCATTGACAAGTTAATCCTTTGTAAATTGGCGCCGTCTGTGGGAATTAGAGGTTGCAAGGAGCTGATCTCGATAGCACGTTCAAGATCGTCGACTTCGTCGGTGGAAAGCAATGCGATGGATCGAGGTAACCAGGAAAAAACTGATCTAGTCAATTTTATTCCTCACCCGCCCTCCCGTATGGATGCATGTGCCTATCTGGAAGAGCCCATCATTATGACGTTCGAAGAATTCCGATTTGGCGTCAACAAGGAAGGATCCTACCGTCTCGAAGTTCCGATTTCGTCGGAATTTTCAGCGGTCGATTCTAACTTTTCGTCGAGTGACGGGAAGCTTTCGTCGCCACGCTTCGTCGACAGCAAGGCAAGCGGAAAGCTCGCCAAGATCTTCAGCAACACATCCTTCGAGTCGTCTGCGGACTCCTTTATAAGCAGCGATTCCGACAGCGTCGACAGCTTCAACTTCATCGACAAATCTGCTACCATCGGAAAGGTCTTCACCACTCTATATAATGGTGTCACCAATCCTGACAAAAATCAATACGCAAAATATCATCAGATCTATGCGATAGAAGAGGCAGGCCGATCAGAACCAGAAACGTCAGAGGCTTTCGATGATTTGGGAAATCCTTACATCGATCCCGCTGATCTCAGAAAAGGCTTAGGCACTAAATATGCTGGGACTTCAACTCGAGCACAAGTCCAACTCCCGCAAGCAGCGTGGGATAGGGCTGCAAGAGCCATGGATGGTTCAGAACCAATGACCACCACTGCTACTGTACAAGAACTACAAGCATATCAATATAGACTTGCTCGGGTAAGCAGAGAGTTGGAAAAACAGACAGCATCCCTGAATAGAAGAAAAGAGGCAGCTTCCGCATCAAGCAGACGCCGAGCAGATTTAAGTCGACAATCAGGAACTTCGGGAGACAGTCACAGAGAAGCTCGGAGGAGAGCAATGTCGCGGCTGCAAAACATACCCGAAGCAGAGAGAGGAAACATAATTCAAAATCTCGACATGTCCTTTATGTCGATTGATACAAGGGGAAATATCATCCCGAAAACGCCAGAAGCAGGATACATGGCAACGCAAGCGTACATCCTCGCGTCCAGACCACCCCCCGGGGACCCGAGAGAAGCATTGTTTAATATGGCAATGGCGGGAGTTGGAGTTATGGGAACAGCGTTCGCAGCAACGCCTCCCGAAGAAAATCCTAGGCAAAATAGTCCACGACCCACCGCAGCAGTTCAAGACCCACCAAGAACAAGTGGAGCAAGAGACACAGCAGTCCAAGTAAGGGTGGATAGAGCGCGACAAGAAAGAAGGGAGCGTCAGCACTCACCAGAAGTTAACGACGAAGATATGTGTGGGCTCCCGTGCTTTACGAGAAGGGTTCGAAAAACTCGAGTCCCAAAAGGATTCAAGTTACCCGAAAATTTCAAGAAATTCGACGGTTTGCAGGATCCCGAGGATTGGCTCGTTGATTATCTAGAGATGGTAAAGCTGGTAGGAGGAACCAGAGCAACAGCCATGCAAAGTATCCAAGTTCACTTGAGCGGTGCCGCGAGATCTTGGATAAAGAAACTCCCCCCGAGTTCCATCGACAGCTGGGATAACTTTGAGGATATCTTCGTGAAAAACTTCCGATCCACCTGCAAGAAACCTGCGTCATTGGAAGAGTTGAGGGCGTGTCGACAGAAACATGACGAGTCGATGAGAAAATATATACAGCGGTGGAACATTATAAAAAACTCGGCAGAAGATATATCTGACGAGAGAGCAATAGATGCGTTCGTGGCAGGAATTCGGCGAGGAGACTTCGTCGAGGACTTAGGGAGAACTAACCCTAAGACCATATCAGCACTCATGGAGATAGCCAATAAGTGGGCAGATGGAGAAGACGCAATATACAACAAGCGACACAGGTCGGCAGAAGAGGATCGTGGTCGAAATTATCAAAATAGAAGGCGATTTTCCCGCCAGTTCTACAACAACGATGCTCCTGGCCATATATCGGCTGGCTTTCGAGGAAATCCTGGAGGGAACAGTCGAGATGACTATCAAAGGAGTAACGAGCATCAAGGCGACAATAGAGGCGATTCTCGCGGCAACAGACAAAACAGTGGACCAAGGTTTCAAAGACCTTATGTGTCCCCCGAAGAGATGATGAACGGTCCGTGTCAAATGCACTTTTATCTCGACAATAATGGAAAGAGGCAGTCAGGGCATCTCCAGAAAGACTGCCGAAATTTTCAGGCAATGTTGCGAGCCGCAGGAATCGCAAATGCCCAAGCCGTGAATAGAAACCCCCAGGGGCCAAGGAGCGAGATCCACCTTCCACCTCCTCCCGCAATTACGGACGAAAATCGGCACCAGCTCAGAATAGCGGCAGCACCAGACCCACCTCCATATGTTGATCCTAATTCTAACGGTGCGGTCTCGATGATTCAGAAAGCTAGGCCGTCCAACAGGGCGCAGAAGGTAATCTCACGACAAGTGTTCATGGCAGAGAAGATGCCTCCACCAACAGTCGAATACTTAAATTGGTCGGGGCAAGACATCGGCTTCACAATCGCGAACCATCCGCAACAAGTTCCTCGACCAGGACAATCAGCACTCATCTTACCCGCAGTAATCGCTGGTTTTGACGTGTCGAGAGTTTTCATAGATGGCGGCAACAGCTTAAACCTTATGTATGCAGATACATTGAGGAAGATGAACATATCCCTGGCAAACTTGAAACCAACTGACACACGTTTCCACGGAATTACACCAGAGAAGCCAAGTTACCCATTGGGCAAGATCAACCTCGACGTTCAATCACTACTAGGAAAAGGCTTATAGCCGCACTCTTTACCGCCGGCGAGTACGATTTAAAGATGCCAGCGGTAAGGCCTTCCAGGGTGGCCTAACGCTACCGCCGGCGAGGTTGAACGGAAGTCGCTGGGGGTACATGCATTACCGCCGGCGAGTTCGGTACGTAGGCGCCGGCGTTAAAATGGGCCGCGGGGCCACCGTCCGGCCTGGCCTTACCGCCGGCGATTTCGGCCCAATAATGCCGGTGGTAAAGGGCCTTACCGCTGGCAACTGGGGAACGTAGGCGCCGGGGGTAATGAGATCACGTGGGCCATTTGGGCCAATATTACCGCCGGCATCTATGAATCGGTTTCGCCGGGGATAAATGCGACCATGACCCAGGGGGTCAGGGTAAAAGGAGATCCGTCGTCTCACTGCGGTCAGGCCCCAGTGCTCTTCCGACCCAAATCGCGTAGCAGCGGCCTCCACTTGCTCCCGAGAGATCCAAATCGTGAGCGCCCCCATCTCCACCCAAGGGCACGAGGTCAAGGGCAGGAGGTCTCCCCACTCCGCGCGATCCAAATCGCCCCGCCGCCGCCGCCGCCATGGCCTTCCTCGCGCGGGCGCTTCGCCACTCCAAGCCCTACCTCTCATCCCGCAACCCGTCGGTGGCCGCCTCCTACCGCTGGATCTCCCCTACTGCCGCCTCGGGGTCGCCGGAGGCCGGCGCAGCTGTCGCGCCCGCCGACCCGGAGCTGCCGCCGCGGGACCCCGTCGGCGACACGCGCGTCGAGCTGCCTAGCAACCTGGAGGATGTCTTCGAGGTGTTCGTCGACGGGCACGCCATCAAGGGCTCCTGCGAGGTCGCCGGCGTCGACATCCCGTGATTCTGCTACCACAGCCGACTCTCCATCACCGTGAACTGCAGCATGTGCCTCGTGGAGGTCGAGAAGTCGCCGAAGCCCGTCGCCTCATGCGCCATGCCAGCGCTCCCAGGTTGGACTTTGCTTTTTTCAGCCCATTCCGTCTCGCGGTAGCGTGTACCCTGCACCTTGTTTCAGGTCGCAAATAGCCCATGCCAGCCTTAGTTTGCTTGTCATGTGTGCGTCAGTCTCTCAGATCCATTCAGCTCCTAGCCGTCTCCGCAATCAGCATTTTAGTGTTCTTGCGTAGATTCGCGTCTAATCATTACTGGTTGTAGAAACTAGAAAATCAACTTAGCCAGTGATTATTGATGTACCGAATGATCAGTCCAGTATGTGTAAATTCTACTAAGAAATATGCGGGAGTTCCTAACCTTGGAGCTCCCTGTTGGATTAGTAAGCAACTTATAGCTAAACAACCAAATGATTTGCTAAACAAAGGGACATCGCACTGGTCTAAAACGCCATATCTTTACTCATGAGAATGATGGTATCTAAAAGTACTCACGCAAACCATATTTTTTGAGGAATGCATCATCAACAGATCAAGGATGTTAATCCAGTTCATGAATACCAAGGTTCTATTTATTTGAGTCAAGGAACAGAGCAGTCAACAAAAATGAATGAGACCCAATATTGAATCTACACATGTAGTGACAACTTCGTATGGTATATGTGCACTTGACTCAGTTCACCCATTGTTAACCAACGTATGCACTTATATGCATTCATTCTTGAATGAAGCAGTGGTGAAGAAGTGACTGGCTGGTAACTTTTTTAAGCTCCTGCCTTTGCACTCTGTTTGATGACCTCATTGTTTTAGCTGACAGGAAGCAACGATGACTAATCAAGGACTTGGTTTGGGTAAACAGGTTCTCGAAGGTGCACCTTCAATTGTAAGTTGGCCTCCCTTATATCAATACATGTATTGCCAGGTGCTTAACTAGACCCTCTTTGATGACCACCCTTGTTCATGTTTTGGTCCATATATATGAATGTAAACAAAATTGGTAGGAGAAGCTAGCACTGCCATTTGAGGATTTTATAGGAGCTTAGGCAGAGTACTTATCCCCCCTTTTATGCTACTAGTATAAACTGAACTATTTTGCATTGCACGAACAGCAAGATTGCCTAAAAATGCATATGGATCTCTTTAGCAAAAGGCACTACAGTTATGACAAGCTCTATAGATCTTTCTGTAAAATTGGTTTTTATATATGTACAGATGCATGGCATGCTATTTGGAACTGTGCTTGTTGTGAATTTAGTGTAGAATATGCAATATTGTTTCAGTTAAAATGCATTCATCCTAATCCTGAATTTCTTGGCATAGGCCAGTACGCTGTATGGCTCACACATAAAACTCTTCTCTATCTCTTAGGTAGCAGCAGGCGTTGCACGGAAGACAGCACGCGACATCGACCATTTCCTGGGGTACCTTGAGGGCATAGATCCCCTCCTCATCAAGCGAGTGGCCTAACTATCTATGATATCATACATTTCCATCTTCACTATGTCATTAGGCCTTTTTCGTAACTACTGTAACTATCCATTGGTTTCTTATGAATCTACATTATCACTTTCATACTGCCAACTTAGAATTTTTGTATTTCTTCCATTCTTTTGTTGCTTTTGGCAGAATTAGCAAGTTTATTTACACATTTGTAACCAGGATGTCTGTTTGGACGTTGGAGCATGATATTTTTCTTTAAGCAATGTTTTGACTGCTTTACATTTTTATTTTCGTATCTTTTTTTTTAATCCTATTCAACATACCGCTGGCACCTTCGCCTATGTGCCGGGGGTAACTTAAAATACTACCGGCGAGTACGGAGGTGCCGGTGGTACCAAATTACCGCCGGCGAATACACGAAAGCGCCGGGGATAACATCACGTTACCGCTGGCGAAATGAAAGGTGCCGGCGGTAACCACTTACCACCGGCGAGGTGATCGCCGGCGAATCCGAAATTGCCGGCGGTAAGCCTTTTCAGGTCGCCGGTGGTAAGCCTTTTCCTAGTAGTGAATTTGGAACCCGAGAAAACTACAGGATTGAGAATTTGGAGTTCGAAGTTGTGGATTTCCCGTCGCAATATCACGCTCTGTTGGGACGACCAGCGTATGCCAGGTTCATGGCAGTACCGCATTATACATATCTGTTGTGGAGGTTGCCTGGTCCCAAGGGACCTATCACAATCAAAGGAAGTTTCGCGTTATCCGATAAATGCGACAAGGATTTTCATCGACTGTCAGAAACTTTCGGGATGCAAGCAGAGTATGCGGCGCCAAGGTTCACTGATTATGATGTGCTACCAGAGGTAGGGAGATCTTCTAAGGAGCCAACTTTCAACACAACCAAGGATTCAAAAGAGGTACAGATCCACCCGACAGACCCAAAGAAAACGACATCCATTGCAGCAAACATGGATGTCGCATAGGAAAGCGCGCTCATCGAGTTCCTCCGTGAGCACTGGAAAATCTTCGCATGGTGTCCAGCTGACATGCCAGGAGTACCCAGGGAACTTGCAGAGCACCACCTCAATTTGGATCCTCTCGCAAGACCAGTAAAGCAACCTTTGCGGCGTTTTTCGGAACCTAGCCGTAAAGCCATGTTATCGGAAATAGATCGACTCAAAGATGCTGGTTTCATCAAAGAAATATCTACAGAAGCCACATGGGTAGCTAACCCAGTGATGGTGCCGAAGAAACACACAATAGCCCTTCGCATGTGCGTCGACTTCACGTGTCTCAATAAACATTGTCCTAAGGATCACTTTCCCCTCCCAAGGATCGATCAAATCATCGACTCCACGGCAGGATGTGAACGTCTTTCCTTTTTGGACGCATACTCTGGTTATAACCAGATCAGATTAAAAGAAGAAGACGAAGCCAAGACAGCGTTCATAACACCTTACGGCGTGTTTTGCTACAAAACAATGCCTTTTGGTTTGAAAAACGCGGGAGCAACATATCAGCGGATGATGCAGAAGTGCCTAGCAACACAGATTGGAAAAAATGTGCAAGTATACATCGACGATGTCGTAATAACATCAAAGAAGGGGTCGACTCTGATCGAAGATTTGAAGGAAACCTTCGACAACCTCGACAAGTTCTGCCTCAAGTTAAACCCGACAAAGTGCTCTTTTGGAGTTCCTGCAGGAGAACTTCTCGGGTTCTTAGTATCAGCAAGGGGGATTGAAGCTAATCCCGAAAAAATCCAGGCCATCGTCACTATGAGAAAGCCAACAAAGTTGAAAGAAATATAACAGTTAACGGGGCGAGTCGCAGCTTTAAGCAGATTCGTCGCCAGGCTAGGAGAAAGGGCATTGCCGTTCTACGCATTGATCAAACAAGGGGAAAAATTTGAATGGAACGAGGAAGCAGATAGGGCCTTCGAGAACCTCAAACGGATAATTTCGACACCACCAATCTTGGTGGCACCTAAAGAGAAAGAACCTCTCCTCTTATACATTGCAGCCACACCTCAGGTGGTCAGCACAGCCCTAGTAGTCGAGAGAGAAGAAGAAGGCAAGTTTCATGGAGTTCAGAGGCCAGTATATTTCATCAGCGAAGTACTGTCACCCTCAAAACAACGGTACCCGCAATATCAGAAACTGGCGTATGGAGTATTCACGACAGCAAGAAAATTGCGACACTATTTTTCGGCGCACCCGATAATAGTGGTCAATGAAGCTCCCTTGTCAAATATATTGAACAATTCAGAAGCTACGGGTCGTGTCTCCCTTTGGGGAATAGAACTTTCCCCTCGGGACATCACGTAAGAAAAAAGAAAGGCAATAAAATCGCAGGTTTTACCAGATTTCATTGCATAGTGGATGGAGCTACAAAACACGGGACCCCCAGATTTATCGAGAACTTGGACCATGAACTTCGACGGGTCCAAAAGGTTGGAAGGTGCTGGAGCAGGCGTGATATTGGTATCACCTGAAGGCGACAAGTTGAAATATGTCTTAAGGATGACGTTTCCAAATGCGTCTAACAACGAAGCAGAGTATGAAGCTCTCATACACGGGATGAAGATGGCGAAAGCTTGTGGTGCAACCCGATTGAAAATCTTTGGCGACTCACAATTGGTGGCACAACAAGTTATGAATCAATGTGATGCAGTCAACGAGAGTATGATAGCATATAAAGAGGTGTACAATGAGCTGGAGAAATTGTTTGACGGATGCGAGGTAAACCACATCAGCAGGCTGAGTAACGATGAAGCCGATGTTCTTGCAAACATCGGGTCACAGTGTCTCGCGATTCCTCCAGGCGTGTTTTGGGAAGAGATAAGCGAGAGATCAACAAAGCCAACGAAAATAAAGAAGGAGAAAAAAGAGAAATCCTCGAGTACCACCAACGACACAATAGAAGAAGAAGAGGAGCAGGAGCTAGTCATGATGGTGCAAACTCCATGGATGCAGGCTTACATATCATACATCCTAAGGAAAACAATACCCGACGATCTAGTTGAAGCAAGGCGAATAATTAGGAGATCAAAAGCTTTTACTGTGGTAAAAGGGGAGTTGTACAAACGAAACATTTTGGGCGTGCTTCAGAGATGTGTTACACCCGAAGAAGGAAGAATCATCCTGAAAGATGTGCACGAAGGAATATGCGGCCACCACGCGAGTAGCCGAGCTATCGCGGCTAAAGTTTTCAGAGCAGGATTTTACTGGTTAACAGCAAATGAGGACGCGAAGGAAATAGTGAGAACTTGCAACGCGTGCCAAAGATTTGCCGCCAAACCTCATTCTCCCGCAGCAGAACTTATGCCAATCCCACTATCTTGGCCCTTTGCTCAATGGGGTCTCGACATGGTGGGAAAACTACACAAAGCTTCGCCAGGAGGTTATGAGTATATGCTTGTCGCTGTGTTACCCTCCAAAACCCACCGACGGGCAATGGCTAAGCAACACGAAGAGCCGGGAGGCTCCCAAGGCCGCTTAGTGGACCCTGGCATCTCGCGTCGTCCCGCAAATCTTCTAGCCACGTCCTGGCGGTTGCTAGGGCGTGCCACCTGACCTAGACCCGATCAGGAAGGTGTTAGAGTGCTTCGATTGTTCCTGCATGGTAGACACGTAAACATTAAATACGAGCCCTATCGGCTCTCAGGTTTCCTTGTGGATCGGCTCAAAGAGCCGATCGCCCCATGGTTCACGTTGGATTTACAATGACATGGGGATCCTGCTTGATCAAAACAAAGCTAAAGCGATCCACGACAGTTTAGGGTTTTCACCGCATAACCGGAACGTCCTACGTGTGATCGGGCCTAGCAGCTACGGAAGATGATGCAGACTACCCCTACGAGAGGCCTAAAAACCAACATAACGTTGATTCCCGGAACATCCCTTGCAGGGACGGTGAGCAACACCTAACGCACTACCGGATCGTCCGACCCCAGCATAAGGCCTAACTATGCAGATATTAAACTAATCCTTGCGAAGCAAGGAGCAACTATAACGGATCGGATCTACTAAGTGACGAACAAGCAAGATGCTGCCCTTACACCTGGATAGGTGTAAGGGCAGCTAGGTGTCGAGGGACGGCATTGCCACGCAGATATGCACGAGAAAGCATCAATGCAAGCCCCTAAACACCTAAGGATAAATAGTACTGCTCGCCATCAACAACGCTTCAGCACGAGCAGTACAAGGTAGACGAATAAACGTATCTGCCTAGATCGCTAGATGCGATCTAGGCAGCATGGTGCTTACCGGGAGAAACCCTCGAAGAAAGGGGTGGCGATGCGCCTGATTTGTGTTGGTTGAACGATGATTGTCCTCCTTTTCCGATAACCCTAGATACATATTTATAGTCCCAGGGACTTTCTAATTGAGGCGTGCACCTAACCGTGCACGGGCCAGACTCTATCTCTTAATCTAAATTACAATGCGATCTACTATATTACAGATACACGGGAAACTTAGCCCAAACTCTTAGCGCAAGGCCGCTTCGACGACGCTCCATGTGTACTTCCTTTGAGCCCATCTTCACTTACGGCCCATCTCCTGATTTGGCCAAAATCGGGTGGTAACACATGCCCCCCTGGTTTTGATAATGATAATTGCAAAACCATCTGTCTCCTTCGAAGGGTCATGTCGTGGCAGAACCGTCGCAGTTTTCTTCATGATGACGTCTTGCCTTCTCAACTTCCCTGCACGATTTGACGGTTTTGGCCCCATGTCCTCGGAAACTGCTTCGACAATTAAATTTCCATCTCCTTTTATTTAACCGCATCGAACAGTTCTCCTCTCCATCCTTCTGCATCAGCACTTCCAAAAACCCTTCTCCGCCGCCATGTCTTCTTCTTCTTCTTCTTCCTCCACTTCGTCGGGTCTCTCCTACGTGTCCTCTCCCATCCGGGAATCAACACCAGAGTGGGGTACGCAGGCGGCGTACGATATCCTCGCCCCAACAGCGTGGGACCAAGAAGACCACGACTTCTCCGTCTGGTCCGAGGATGACAAGTCCTCAACTGACGGGGAAAGTGACCTCCGCTTCCTCGCCAATGAGGAAGCAGTGGAGGCAAGCGACGACGACCGCCTTTCCTGGGAGGGGGGCACCTCCTCCGAAGAGGTGAAGGAGGAGGAGGAGGAGGAGGACGACGGCTCCTCCGACGAGCCGCCGGCCAAACGCCATTGCCCCTGGCCCGGGAACCTCAGCGACTTCGACAGCGAGGACGACGATGCTGACGAGGAGGATGAGGACAACGAGGGTCCTGCCGGCGGCCGCTACAGCAGCGACGACGAGCCGGTCGGGAGCAGCGCCGATGACGGCGACGGTGACGACGACGATGAGGGCAGCGATGGCCCCTAGATAGGAGCTTATCTTAGGGCCAGCAGTAGTAGATAGGGCAATGCACCCCTAACTCTTCCTTTTGAGAGCAACCAGCTCTTTATGTAAGAAATCTTGTTTATGAATGAAGAATTTCCCCAATTTGATTTTGCCGATTCCTTGCCAAGTTATTTAGCCGATTCTCCCTTATATGGATTTTGCCGATTGTTAACCTGATCAACGCCCGATGAACCGATGGCAACGCATCAGTCTCTTATGCTAAATTTCGAGGTAGATCAGTTCAAACCCTCAAATTTCAGTCGGACGAGTCCAGATCGTAATCGCGCAACCCTTAAATCCTGGAAATCCAAGTCCCCTGAGCCTTAATGTTAGCCTTATTCGGCAAAACTCCAGAATTGATGCCTTCAGGAGAACTCTAGGACCATTGCTGCAAATCTCGATCGCCTACAACTTTCGCCGCGATGCTTTGTCTCTTTGTAGCAACAAACTGGCCCAAAGTCTATCAATTATGATGGCTCCCTCCTCAAATTTCTCTCACCAGCTCCGACAGTTTCCTTCTGCGATAATTCACCACCTTTCAAACGAGCGGTGATGTAGAGTCAGCCGATCCCAACAAATCGGCTCTGCAGAACAGGAAACCTTAAGGGCGAACTGCCCCCCGAGCTTCAACCCAGGCGAGGATAAAAGTAGACCAGCCAAAGGAACCATCATCGGCCTACCATCTGTAGTGCAGCGTCAGCCGATTCTAACCAAATCGGCCTTTAAAAGCAGAGAACCTTCAAAGTGAGCTGCCCCCCGAGCCGCTTCAGTCCAATGACGCAATCTCTGGTGAGAACGCAGTTTAGTCCAACTGGACGATCGTCGGTTGTTCTCATGATCCTGGCCTGATCTGCACGTTCATACTGTTCTTGCTTGTTGGCCGGGGCTGCGATCCTCAAACTTGCCGGCAAATACCAACAGCTTAAATGAGAAAAAGGGCCGTCTTGGACGCTCGAACTGATGCTTCTGCTGGTGCTGCCGAGCTTGAAGTCTTGCAGAAGGAGTTAGGAGCCCTTGAAGAGAGGGTCTGAGTCACCAAGCAATCCCAATGAGGGGTTCCTCCAGTAAAGCCTCGCCACGTAACTTGATGACCGCTCCGTTAGGCTTCTGCTTGTAACAGTTGCATCCCTTGAGTCGATGGCCGTGCATCGGCTTTGAATTCTTAAGTCGATGTCTACGCATCGGCTGTGCCCAAAAATTTCTGTATTTTCGCATTTTTTTTATTGGCCGATTGCATCGGCCTCCCATACTTGAGCTGTTCTGCTGGGCATTCGACATGCATTCTCAGCCTTGTATCCTCTTCATATCCTTTGTCTCATCCATCTGTGTGCCCCCTGAACCGATTCTATCAAGTAATTGATGGTATCGGCTCTTCAGGCATCTGTTGGATCAATGCTGAACACAGACAAAGGTATGTTGAGGATAGTTTCGGCCGATTGCTGGAATCGGCCTCCCTTTCCATTGCAATGTTTGACGATGGTTTGCAACTTCTTGGATTTCCGCTGTAGCTATGTGGCATGCTGGAGATAAGATCCTTTGCTTTTCATTTTTTTGAGGGCCGATCTCAGGGATCGGCCTTGCCACGTACGTCCAATGTCTTGGACCTGCTACTCCGTCCGGATCACGGATACCATGTTTGTATCAGCCGATGCCTCTGCATCGGCATCAGCCGATGCCTGTGCATCGGCTTTCGCCTGTTTTGGGCGCCATACTTTCTTTGGCGGGCGCGCCTTCGTCTCCAATGTTTGCTGAATTTTCGCGGCCGGATCGGGCCGCGCTCTTCTCAACGTGTACGGTGCACGTGCCTCGGCTTCTTCCGGGTTTCGCAGCCGCTGCACCCTACGCTTCTGAGAATGGCTGAGTCCATCAGGGCACCACCTTGGTCGGTGATACCTATCTTCTTCTCCATCTGACTCCTCGAAGTCTTCTTCTTGAGATGACTCAGCTCGTTTGTTATGAAGTGGGAGAGGTCCTAGACGCTCGAACACTGAAACTTCAT
Source organism: Lolium rigidum (assembly GCF_022539505.1). NCBI lineage: Eukaryota > Viridiplantae > Streptophyta > Magnoliopsida > Poales > Poaceae > Lolium > Lolium rigidum. The sequence goes on from NC_061509.1 coordinate 268,606,263, forward strand.
TTGTCCTTCCCCTTTGCTGTTTGCATTCTGGGCAATTCTCGATTGTTGGCAATCGGCTCATTCCTGAGTCCCAGCAATGTTTGAAGAAGGGACAATCCCAGTGCTTATCCACGTCGTCTTGCTCCCTTGACCTCCCTCTAGCGCGACGTTCGTACCCGTCGTTGTTCCTGTCGTGCTGACGATACCTCCTGTTTTACGCATCGGATCGACGATATCTTTCATCGTCTTCGTCGTAGCGCCGACGTCGGTCGTCTTGCTGCTCATATTTGTTGAGGAGATGCACGGAGAGTGGGCGCTGATACCGTATGCTTCTCACCTCCTCCTCGGTTAGGTACCGTCTATCATCATCTTAGGGCCGGTCGCGTGGAACGGCCTCCTCTTTATCTTTGCCACGAGAGTGGCTGCTCTCTGCTTTATCTTTGCCATGGCGGATCACGAACCCTGCCATATTGACATCAAAAGAGAACCCAAGCTCCCTTATGGAGTGGCTTAGGTCCACCATGTTGACGTCCAGAAACGGACGCATGTCTACCTTCATGGAAAACTGTCCGAAAGTTAATCGGCCTGACTCTATCGCCATCTGAATTTGTGCGCGTAATACTTTGCAGTCGTTGGTGGCGTGCGTGAACGTATGATGCCATTTGCAGTATGGCCTTTTGTTCAACTCTTGCGCCGTAGGGATCTTGTGGCCTTCGGGGAGCTTCAAGCTGTTTCTCTTTCGGTAGCGGATCGAAGATCTGTTCGGTTTGCTCACATCAAAGTCCAACCCTCTTGGAGGCCCCGGCGGGTTCACCCACTTGCGGGACACGAGTGCGGCGTCCGAGTCCACTCGGCTCATCGCGACTTCTCGATCTTCCGTAGAATCTTCATCCTCATCGGCATTGACCGGGGTTATCGCGTGCTTGAACTTGTCTCGGTACAGTTTTGGATGGCGTTGTTCATATAAGGTCGGTCTGCGACCGAGGTGCGTCAACGAGTTGTACTCCACTTGGAACGTCGGATCTTTGAATGACGCCGCAAGGCCTGCCACGGCCAGCTCGATCGCTTCTTTCTCGGTTAAATGAACCGAATAGCATCGGTTCTTGACGGTTCTGAAACGCTGAATGTACTCGGACACTCGTCTCTCCTCGCCTCTGCTCGAACCTGTGCTAGTTCGGCAATACCGGCTTCGTAGCTTCGAATGATATTGGGTGTGAAACTGTTCCTCCAGCTGCTTCCATGATCGTACTTGAATTTGGCTGCAGCGAGGTGTACCATCCAAAAGCTGGACCGGTGAGGGATTGCGAGAAGAACCTCACCCGTAGCTGATCCGATGCCGAAACCATGCCCGAGCTGGGCCAAGTATCGGCTCACGTGCTCGATGGAGCTAGATCCTTCGACCCACTGAATTTGTTGAAGTCCGGAAGCCGGTACTTAGGTGGTAGTGGGATCAGGTCGAACTCATTGGGGTACAGCTTGGAATAGCCGATTATCTTCTTCTTCGGCAAGATGCCGAACTGATCTCTAAGGACTGCACTGATCTGATCTGCGGTGGAGGTAGTGGCAGTTGAGCTTTCTGGACCTGGTGCGGTGGTATACTTGGCTAGCCACGCCTGTTTCTCAGCTTCTGCTCCCAAACCCCCGGCTGCTGCAGTCGTTCCTCCTGCCGGAACAATGGCTCCTGCTCCGGCAATCCCTCCTGTTGGAGCCTGGATCGCCTGCGTCCAGTTGTTGCAGTCCGGCACAAACGTGCACACGTATCCGTGTGGGATCTCCTTGGGCGGTTCATACAAGAACTGATAGTCGCCCGGATCACCTCCAACCTTGTAGACAACGTATGCCGGTGAACCTTGTTGCTGTGGAGCTGCCATCGCGTACGGCAATGGTGGCCTGGTGTGGAGTTGCACCTCTCCTTGGTGAGTCCCTAGAACAGGTCCTGAAGGGGAGTACCGACGCTCCATGACTTCTTGGACCACCCGGAGCGCAACGCGCTCCAAAGAATTCACCAGGCTCTCAGAGTGCCGATGTAGCGAGTGAGCCACCACGTAGTTGATTTCCTGTCGCATGGCTCTGGTACGTTCATCTGAAGGGAGAGACAGATCCACCCCTTCAAGGACGCCTTGTGGCGTGAATCCTTTGAACCTGATGCCGTGCGAACGGGTCTTCTCAAAGGAGCCGATGAGTTCGGCTTCAACGATGGCCTTCAGCTCATCGTACTTCTTCTTATGATCAGGAGGGAGATCCTCGTATGTGATCTGTTCCTCTGCCATCTCGGATGTCGGTGTTGACGTGGATGTTGCAGAAGAGGTCCCACCGGGCGTGCCAGAATGTGTTACCCTCCAAAACCCACCGACGGGCAATGGCTAAGCAACACGAAGAGCCGGGAGGCTCCCAAGGCCGCTTAGTGGACCCTGGCACCTCGCGTCGTCCCGCAAATCTTCCAGCCACGTCCGGCGGTTGCTAGGGCGTGCCACCCGACCTAGACCCGATCGGGGAAGGTGTTAGAGTGCTTCGATTGTTCCTGCATGGTAGACACGTAAACATTAAATACGAGCCCTATCGGCTCTCAGGTTTCCCTGTGGATCGGCTCAAAGAGCCGATCGCCCCATGGTTCACGTTGGATTTACAATGACATGGGGATCCTGCTTGATCAAAACAAAGCTAAAGCGATCGACGACAGTTTAGGGTTTTCACCGCATAACCGGAACGTCCTACGTGTGATCGGGCCTAGCAGCTACGGAAGATGATGCAGACTACCCCTACGAGAGGCCTAAAAACCAACATAACGTTGATTCCCGGAACATCCCTTGCGGGGACGGTGAGCAACACCTAACGCACTACCGGATCGTCCGACCCCAGCATAAGGCCTAACTATGCAGATATTAAACTAATCCTTGCGGAGCAAGGAGCAACTATAACGGATCGGATCTACTAAGTGACGAACAAGCAAGATGCTGCCCTTACACCTGGATAGGTGTAAGGGCAGCTAGGTGTCGAGGGACGGCATTGCCACGCAGATATGCACGAGAAAGCATCAATGCAAGCCCCTAAACACCTAAGGATAAATAGTACTGCTCGCCATCAACAACGCTTCAGCACGAGCAGTACAAGGTAGACGAATAAACGTATACTGCCTAGATCGCTAGGCAGCATGGTGCTTACCCGGGAGAAACCCTCGAAGAAAGGGGTGGCGATGCGCCTGATTTGTGTTGGTTGAACGATGATTGTCCTCCTTTTCCGATAACCCTAGATACATATTTATAGTCCCAGGGACTTTCTAATTGAGGCGTGCACCTAACCGTGCACGGGCCAGACTCTATCTCTTAATCTAAATTACAATGCGATCTACTATATTACAGATACACGGGCAACTTAGCCCAAACTCTTAGCGCAAGGCCGCTTCGACGACGCTCCATGTGTACTTCCTTTGAGCCCATCTTCACTTACGGCCCATCTCCTGATTTGGCCAAAATCGGGTGGTAACACGCTGTCGACAAATTTACAAAGTGGATAGAAGCAAAGCCGATAAATTCACCGGACGGCGCGTCAGCGATTAAGTTCGTGAAAAGCATCGTCTTTAGATTTGGAGTCCCCCATAGCATTGTCACAGACAACGGCAGTAATTTTACGTCCAAGGAGTTCAAAGCATACTGCGCAGAAGTAGGCATCAAATTGAGTTTTGCGTCTGTTGCACATCCACAGACCAATGGTCAAGTCGAGAAGGCCAATGGCATCATCTGCAATGGTATCAAGAAGCGCCTGCTAGGACCATTGGAAAAAGCACGGCATACTTGGCCAGATGAGCTGCCAAGTGTGTTGTGGAGTATCCAAACAACACCAAATACGGCGACGCAGGAAACGCCGTTTTTTCTTGTCCATGGAGCCGAAGCAGTCCTGCCGATAGAAATAGAGCATGATTCTCCAAGAGTCACAGAATATGATGAAGAAACCTCGAGAAAAGCTTTGGAGGATGACGTCGATGCACTTGACGAAGCTCGAGACGAAGTCCTGTCACGAGTCGCTAAATATCAACAGGACCTGAAGAATTATCACAGTCGACGATTGCGGCCAAGATCTTTTCAAGTTGGTGATTTAGTTTTGCGACTCAACCAAAAAAGTCATGAAAAACTCGAGTCACCATGGCTTGGGCCCTACATCGTCACAGAAGTAATCGAAGGAGGAGCATACAGAATCAAGGACAAGAAGACGGGGAACGTTGAGCCAAATCCTTGGAACGTGGCGCAGCTCAGGCGTTTTTACGCTTAGATACCGAAATATAGTCTCCTCTGTAAACATACAATGTACTGAAACGCCCGCGAGTTTTCAGACGCACTCTTTTCCTTTTTCGGGGCACCGAGTGGGGCCGGGAAAGGTTTTTAATGAGGCGGGCTCGCGGTGCTGCAATATAATAAAAATAGTAAAGATATACTTCTTATTCGTCGACACACTCGGGGGCTCTACACCTTCAAGCCTCAAAATACGTACAAAACAGACAAACTCGATTTACCGAAAATATTTCGCCTTGGTACAATAATACCTCGCCAAATACATAAATCGGGAGCTGGTAATGTTAAATATAGTATACACGTCAAAAATCTCATTGCTTTGGTCCAAAAACCCGGCAACAGAAATATAGAACTTCGACACTAAGATACTCGAGGGCCTGCAGTCCATCAAGATGTCTTATTACAACAAAAGGAGAAATCTTTGAAAGAGAAAAATAGTACAAATTCTAGCCGAAGGGCTCGGGGGCTCCAACAATACTGAGCACTTTGTGATATACAACAAATTTCTTTGACAAAGTTTTGCAGTATGGAACAAATCAGTCAGAACCTAAAATAGTATCTATTGACAAGCCTCTGGTTGTTTTATGCTCAGCATAAGATCCCTTGACGAAGAATTCTGAGTCCATCCGAAGAAGCTCATCTATCATCGACTCGGCCACAGGAGTCACCATTTCGTTGATTGTATCAATATTATTCTTCCGCCGCGATTTTTTCGCCAGGCAATCAACGACAATCTTCGTCAGGTCTAATTTTGGATGGCAAATATGTATCATAATGTTGACGTCAGAAACCCACCGGCGGGCAGTGACTGGTCAACACCGTAGAGCCGGGAACGACTAGGGCTGCGGCTGGCCCCAGTCCCTCAGAGCGACGGCCCGCAAAGCCTCCTGGTCGCGCGCCGATGCGGGTTGCAAGGGCGTGCCACCTGACCTATACCGGTCGGGAAGGTGTGGATGATGCCTCGCTTAGTTTCCTGCAGGGCACACACGTACACGTTAAATACGAGCCTCGATCGGCTCTCAGGTTGTCCTGTGAATCGGCTCATGGAGCCGATCCACCCATGATTCGTCCGAGGTGGCCGAATATATGGTGGTCCTGCTTGATCAAGATAAAGCGTATGAGATCCACGACGATCTAGGGTTTTCACCGCATAATCGGATCATCCTACTCACGATTGGGCCTCGCGCTCACACACGGTAAACGTAAGCCAGCCCTAGACAAGGCCTAAAAACCAACACTAGGTTGATCCTCGGAACGTCTCGTCTAGGGGCAGCAAACTACACCCTGCATGCCGCTGGATCCTCCAACCCCTTGTAAGGCCTAACTATTGCAGATATTAAACTAATCCTTGATGAATCAAGGAGCGACCGTAACGGATCAGATCTACCAAATAACGATCAAGCGGGGTGCCGCCCCTGCACCCATGATGAGGTACAGGGACGGCTAGATGCGCAAGGGTTGCACTACGACGACATATGATACTAGGAACAATGCTAACCCTAACACATCTATGATAACTACGTTGCTCGCCATCAAAAAGGCTTCAGTACGAGCAACGCATGAACAACTAGGCAGGCTCATGCTGCCTAGATCGCGAGATGCGATCTAGGCAGCATGGTGCTTACTCGGAGGAACCCTCGAGACGAAGGAGTTGGCGATGCGCCGAGATTGGTTTGTGTTGAACGTTGGTTGTTGTTTATTCCATAAACCCTAGGTACATATTTATAGTCCAGGGGACTTTCTAATGTGGGCGTGCACTAAACCGTGCACGAGATAAACTCTAACTTCTAAACTAACATGCGATCTAATATATTACAGATACGTGGGCAGTTTAGCCCAATTTGGTATAAAAGGCCGATTCACGTATTTCTCCCATGTATAATCTTCACATCCATCTTGATCGCGGCCCACCTCTGGCTTGGTCCTCTGGCTTGGCCAAATTCTGGTGATAACACATGCCCCCCTGGTTTTGGAAATGACATTTCCAAAATCATTATGCTTTTCTCTCGTAGGGTCATGTCGTGGCAGAGCAAAACCGTCGCAATATTGTCTATCACCACTTCTTCCACATAACTCGACGATTCCAGCAATCTTTAAGCAATCGGCTCTATTCCTCTACACGATCGGCTTCTAGTTAACTTAGCCGATAGTCAAAGTCAAACAAACCCCGAAAGAGCCGATGGCGTCGCACCGGCCCCTACCATATAACAAACAAGGGCAAACCTGGTTACCCCTCCAAACGGTCATCTGCAACCTCCGTCTGAGAAAGCAAACTCAGATCCCCAAAATCCGCCACCTACGCAATCTCGCGAGCTTCAGATCTCGACCACAGCGCTCCAAACTCCGCAGCGCACCGAATGGCGGAATCATCCAACGCCGACACCATGGTCTCTGGCTTGAAGGTAATGCTCCACCGCTTCTCCTCCATTAGGGCCAATATAAGGATTGAACAAAGGAACACCTGACTTAATGTTCTACTCCGTCATTGATTTTAGGTCTCCGACATCCTATTGCCGCATCCTTCTCTCCCGAATTCCATGTGTCTTGGCCCCCGTTCTTCCGAGAGCCCTGCTCATTTAATCTCATGTGAAGCTAACAGAATCCCCTTCGTGAATCAGCACCTAGATCTGACTTCATGGGCCGACTGCCTGCGAGCCTGGCCTAACCCCCCTGAAGGTTGGGTGCCATGGTACAATAGAGTATCCAAAACCCATTACGCCACTCAGGAATCTATAGGGATAGCCGATGCCTTATCATTATCATTGTCTCCCCTTGAGAAGAATGAAAATATTCTGAAAACCATCGGCTACTTCTGGTCTGACGCGATGAACTGCTTCATATTCGGCCATGGCCCGATGACGCCAACCCTGCTAGATGTAGTCATGATTACAGGCCTGGACATTGCGTCTCCAAGCCCTTCTGCTTTCAAACTGCCGAAAGTCCCTTTCACTCTTTCTTCTAAAAAGGAGTGTACCAGCTGGGGCGCCTACCTCGATCGCCATATGAAAACCAAAGGCCCTGTGACAGAGCGAGAACACACAGCCTTCCTAAACTTTTGGTTGGAACACTTCATATTCTGCGGCCCATCACTTGCCCCTACCAAGAATTACCTCTCCCTAGCCTATGAACTGGCCAAAGGCACCCATCTCGGCATCGGCAAACTGTTCCTTGGAGAGGTCTATCGATCTCTTCAATTGATGTCTGTCAAGCTGTTCTCTCAGAAGACAGTTAAAACTGGCGGTCCCTGGTGGTTTATTCAGCTATGGGCGCAGTTATACTTTCGGGATCAGATCCCAGACTTCCCACCTCTGACCTCCTGCACCTTCCCAGATGTTAACGGGAAGGATATTCGATGCACCAGCTATGGACAAGCCCTGTATGGTCTTCCAGGCAGCAGGCTGATCCCTAAGGAAGCAGCAGGGTGGTTCAAGATCTTCTTCCAAGGTCTGGACAACCCCCTGTTCTTTCCTTATACCGAAACGGAGGAATTTGAAAACCCAGTCTCCTTCCGATTGGGTAGTTTTGCCGCTGACGATAGCACCCGGCATCTATATTCTATCATGATTCGTCCTTGCTTTCTCCCTGTTGGAATGAGCACTTCAAACCGGATCATCAAACCCGGTTACGAGTGTTATCAACCAGTAGTGGTAGCCCGTCAGCTCGGCCTCGGGCAAGTGCCTCCGCACTTATTCTTACATCACCTGACCGCAAGCCGAGCCGAACTGCCTGACATCCTTACCAGCCATAGGTGCTACACCTTCTTTGATGCTTTGGCCCTCCCAATTCCTCACAACCTCCGTTTCTCCTCCACTACTGATGGCTTCGAGACTTGGTGGTCCATGTGGAAGACCCATGTTTTTAGGAGGGCGCTAGGACCGCAATTGAAACAACTTGACGCCACGCATGTCATCTCCGCCGACCAGGTACTGTTCCTTAAAATATTTCCCACAACCCTTTAATGGTAACTCGCCTGCGAACTGACTTCACCTCTTGGCAGGAACAAGACGGCCCAGCTCCCCTACAAGCCGATGGTTCTCCCTTTGAATTCCTCCCTCCGGCCCCAGTGGTCCTCTTCTGTCAGCGTTCGCCACCTCTGAAGAAAGTTATAATGGGAAGCCAACCGATTTCACCGAAATCGGCTCCTAAAAACAAAGCATCCTTGGAGTCAGTTGCCCCCCGAGCCTCGACCCGGGCGAGGACGGCGGTGAGGAAGGTGGCTGTCAGGAAAACCCTGCCGCGCAGAACTCCTGCCCCAGCGAATTCGCAAGTAAGTTGCACCATATTTCGATCGATCGCACTTGCCTTCCCAACCCTTGTAAGATGGTCGTATTCCTTCCTTCAGACTTCCACCGAAGAGAACTCCAGCGAGGGAGAACAGTCCAGTCCCAGGGCCTCCTACCCACGCGGTACGGACAGATCCACTACACAGAGCCAGACGGACTCGCCAACCCCGGCTTCTAGAAAACGGTCGACTCCCGAGCCTGCCGCTCTTCAGTCTTCAGTCCAAACGAGGTCGCGCATAAAGCGCCGATGTGTTCAAAGCGCTCGCACGGGCCCTGAAGCCTCTTCCCCTAGCCAGGAAGTTTCAAAGGTAACCCTCTTGATAGCTCGTGTTCCCTGTGGTCTTGTCACTAACCGGACCACTTTACCAATCCCCTTGCAGATCAACGAGACTTCTAGCGGGGTCGTTGAAGAGGTGCCGATGCCGTCTACTGCCCCTGGTCCCTCCAACTCGCCACGTGTGACAGACCAGTCGTCTGACCAGCATACTGCGAAGCCGATTGTTACCACCTCGGCTTCCCTTCCTTTCCTGGGAGAGGTACACTTTCCTCTCTCTCTACTTCCTTTATATCTGCCGTATGCCCATACCGTTCTTGCTCTTTTGCCAGGGGTGCGATCCTTCGAGCTTGCTGACATTCGACCCCGACTCCATCGAGCCGGCTGCCCCTAAAATAGGTGAAGAGCCAAATCTTGGTGCAGTCGACGGCCCGCTACAGCGTCTCCGAGTCCTGCTCTCCTCCTCGGTTGACGCTCTGGTTGAGGACCCCGAGACGATCAGGGGCATCCTTGTGGACATCCAGCCTCGTCTCCCAGTGGTGCTGGTGGCTAAACTCTGGCCGACAGTGACTTTGTCAGTTTTCAAGTCAAGGGTGCAGTCGGCTCGTCAAAGGATTAATCTCCGCCGCGCCCAACTCCCGTTGAGAGCCGATATTGCAGAAAAATGCCAGCGGCTCAACGAGAAGAAGGCTGCTTTAGACGCAAAGACCGCCACTTCCACTCATAGTGCCAGACTTGAGACCCTACGCAAAGAGCTGGAGGACCTCGAAAGGAGGGCCAGGGAGACCAGACAACTCATCCAGGACGAGGAGTCCATCATTGCTCGCTCCCAAGAGGAAGCGCAAAGCCTCACCGCTGATCTGAAGACCGACCTGGCTGAAATACGTGCCCTAAGCAGCCAGCTGGTGATGGGGAGAGACGAGGACGACGAGGTCGAGATCGCTGAGGTCGATCGAATCCGTACCGATGCTCTCCACGCTCTTAGTGCATTTCTTCAGTAGGGCTTTTTAATGAACTGCCACTTGTAAACTTGTTTTCTGTTCTCTGTCAAGTCAACTGCCATGCATCAGTTCTGGTCGCATCCGAAATTTTTTTATATTCGGCTATATTCGGTTACCAAATCTTCTCCGCATATGTCCAACGGCGTCGCGCGCGCTCCCTGATTGGGTGCCCCCCGAGCCGATTCTGCCAGGTGACTGCTGAAATCGGCTCTATGTTTAGCTAAGGTACTGTAGTGCGAACGTCGGCTTTACTAGGACCAACGTGGATTCCTTCCAGCGCCATAGACGACGCATCCCATCGTTCATTAGATCGATGTTGAGCCCGGACCGGAACACGATTTTAGCTGACTCCTAAAATCGGCTCCTACGTTCGTAGGCCCACGAGAGTCTGGCGATGCTATGTTTAGTACGCCGCCTTTTCGAGCTCGTCGGGTAGATTTTGCTTTTGTATTCGCCATGGCGGCATGCGAGCCCCGCCGTGCTGATGCCAAAGGAGAACTCTAGCTTCCCTCCGCAGTGGTTAATCTGCCATGTTGACACCAGGATGCGGGTGTGTGTCTCCGTTGCTTGATGCCGCGCAAACAGGTCTCTCTACGAAAGCCGACGAGTTTGGTTCCGAGGACCCCCTTGACCCTGTCATGCTTCTTTTTTGAGCTCACCAGAGAGCTCCTCGTAAGTGACCGGAGTTTCTTCTGCCACTTCTGATGAAGATGGCATGGTGTTTGTCGTTGAAGATCGTCCCACCGGGCGTGCCAGAATGTGTTGACGTCAGAAACCCACCGGCGGGCAGTGACTGGTCAACACCGTAGAGCCGGGAACGACTAGGGCTGCGGCTGGCCCCGGTCCCTCGGAGCGACGGCCCGCAAAGCCTCCCCGGTCGCGCGCCGATGCGGGTTGCAAGGGCGTGCCACCCGACCTATACCTCGGTCGGGGAAGGTGTGGATGATGCCTCGCTTAGTTTCCCTGCAGGGGCACACACGTACACGTTAAATACGAGCCTCGATCGGCTCTCGGGTTGTCCCGTGAATCGGCTCATGGAGCCGATCCACCCATGATTCGTCCGAGGTGGCCGAATATATGGTGGTCCCGCTTGATCAAGATAAAGCGTATGAGATCCACGACGATCTAGGGTTTTCACCGCATAATCGGATCATCCTACTCACGATTGGGCCTCGCGCTCACACACGGTAAACGTAAGCCAGCCCTAGACAAGGCCTAAAAACCAACACTAGGTTGATCCTCGGAACGTCCTGTCTAGGGGCAGCAAACTACACCCTGCATGCCGCTGGATCCTCCAACCCCTTGTAATGCCTAACTATTGCAGATATTAAACTAATCCTTGATGAATCAAGGAGCGACCGTAACGGATCAGATCTACCAAATAACGATCAAGCGGGTGCCGCCCTTGCACCCATGATGAGGTACAGGGACGGCTAGATGCGCAAGGGTTGCACTACGACAGCATATGATACTAGGAACAATGCTAACCCTAACACATCTATGATAACTACGTTGCTCGCCATCAAAAAGGCTTCAGTACGAGCAACGCATGAACAACTAGGCAGGCTCGTGCTGCCTAGATCGCGAGATGCGATCTAGGCAGCATGGTGCTTACCGGAGGAACCCTCGAGACGAAGGAGTTGGCGATGCGCCGAGATTGGTTTGTGTTGAACGTTGGTTGTTGTTTATTCCATAAACCCTAGGTACATATTTATAGTCCAGGGGACTTTCTAATGTGGGCGTGCACTAAACCGTGCACGAGATAAACTCTAACTTCTAAACTAACATGCGATCTAATATATTACGTATACGTGGGCAGTTTAGCCCAATTTGGTATAAAAGGCCGATTCACGTATTTCTCCCATGTATAATCTTCACATCCATCTTGATCGCGGCCCACCTCTGGCTTGGTCCTCTGGCTTGGCCAAATTCTGGTGATAACACATAATCATGGCAAATCTTGCTCCAGCAGTCAATTGAGCTCGCACAAAATTATGAATACGAGGAGCATCTCTGAAGGTCTCCAGCAAGTCAGGAAGAGTTGTAGGAACTTCATTTCGAGGAAACAAAGTCTTGAAAACAAGGGTTAATGTCATCGTGCAAAAATTGAGAAATTCGCGCACTTGGCAAGCACGATCTTGGAACCTGACAATCTGCTGGGTTCGTTCAGGGGTATCCCAAAATAAACATCCATGGTTAAGGGAAAGATTGACAAGAAAATTCGTTCTCTCATTCACTCTTTGATCTTCGGCGGCAGCATCAAGAACCGAGCCTATTAGGCAACAAGGCAAGAAACTTGGAAGAAAGCACAGCAAAATAAAGAGGAGGCATCATAAGGTTGGAGATACATACCTAACATATCTGTGCTAGCTTCCAACATTAGCTCGAGCATGCTATTTTCTCGGGTAGCAGCTCCTTTTGCTTCCAATACAGCAGCATCTTTGGCAACCATAGCCTCTTTGGCTTGTTGAAGAGCAAGTTCTTCTTGTTCAGACGCTTTCCGAGATTGTTCCATCATTGCCAAAGTTTGTTTCTTCATGGATTGAAGTTGTTGTCGAAGTTCTTGTAAATCTTCCGACAAAGGTTTGCTTGAAGAACCTTCAAGGAGATTATCATCGGCTTTTACTTTCTTCGAGAAGGAAGACGCAGGCGCAGCATCGGGAGAGCAAGGGTTGGTTGAATAATTATCAAATATTAACTGGAAAAGAAAATCCCAGGATCAATGATAGTACCAAGAGGAATTTCATTGCTTTCTAGAAAGTTTACACGGTCATTACAAAAGAAGTTCTCCAAAGGGACTAACAGGGTAATTGTCGCCAAGGCTAGAATGGCGACAACAGTAAAAGAAATAAAGAAAGCAAAATATAGAAAAGGGAAAGGCATTCAATTAGACCTCCGGCCTTGACGATCTAGGAGTTGAAGATGGTTTGATCTCGAGATAGGCCAGGATTTTCTTCGTATTCAGCTTCGCCGCCTTGATCAATGATCGCCATTTCGCTTGTTCTATCTGTTCCGTGTTGCCCACTTTTGCCCAGTCAATGGTTTGTTGACTATCAGCAACCAAGGCAACAGTGCTTTCAACGGCAACCTTCATATTTTCATGGCGCATCTTCAGCCCAAGATCTTCGGGAGGATTAAAGCACTTGGCAAGAGCAAGGAAAGTGGCGGGTTCCTCTTACTTCGGGAAGAAGTAGGGGAAAAGCCGCGACAGCCCTGTCTTGGCTTCATCAATGCCCTCACGCGCTTCTGTCCCATGAAATTCCAGGAATGAAACGGCGTCAAGAAGAGGATCATTGTCGGGATCTTCAAGTTCAAATTCTTGAGAGGTCTTATCTGTCAAAATAAAAAGAAAATCCGATCAACAAATAAGTGCAGAAAAGAAAAAATCCAAAGGATATGAAGTGGTGCACATACTTACTGACAAAGCGGCGATTTTGCGTCCTTAGACGTTTGGTGATCGCTTCTTCACGAGCGGATTGTGCAGTTATGTGCTCGCTTAACGAAGTCTCGGCAGCGTGCAGACGTTTCCGAAGATCTTCGACACCAGCAGCATCAGCCTTGGCTTTGTCAGCTTCTCGCCTAGCTTGAACGACATCTGACTCGGCTTTCTTACGAGCCTCTTCACATTGCTCTAATTTTTGAGCAAGTGTGTCAGCACGCTCGTTGGCTTCTGCCAGTTTTTCTGTAAAGAAAGTTAAGATTAGATAAAAACGTCGACAACAAAGAAGTAAGGAAGCAGAAGCAAAAAGAAGCAGCCAGGCACTACCTTCAGTTTTACTGGCGTAATCACGGTACCCAACGAATTGGGCACCGATGCGAAGAAGCTCTTTGATCATAGGCTATCAAGGAAGGACAAAGAATAGAAAATGTCGGTATGGAAAAATGATGGCATGCAGAAGCAAATGAAGGAAATATAGATAATGACAAGCAAATTAAGAACTTACATCATCCAAGAGAGAGCTAGAGGAGCTACTCAATTGGAGAGTAGGCTCCGGGATTGTGTCAATCCTTGCCCTTTTTGGTGAAGGGACAAGGGGGCTTGAAGGAGGAGTAGCAGCGCCAACGTTTTGTTGAGGAGGCGAAGTTTCCTCTCCTTCAACTGGCGTCTCTGAGGCGACTAGAGTACGTGACGTGCTCGTTCGAGCCGCCACATTGGAAGCTGGTACTACTTCCTCATCATCACTACGATTAAAATGTCGGCAATATAAAAAGCAAGATAGACAAAGATCTTCAAGTAAAATAAAAAAAGAGAGAAGGGGAACTTACGAACTGATGAGGGTCTCGAGATATGGATCATAAGCTGCCTTCTGGCGTGAAGGAACAGCTTCTTCGGGCTTGGAGGTGCTGGAATCTTCGGCATCATTCCTTTTCCTTTTGTTCTTTGGAGAAACAGCAGGAGGAGGAGATTGTGCCGACGCAGTGGCTTCAGAGGCACCCTCCTTTTCATCAGATCCCGCAGATTTTCGAGAATCTGCGGGTTCAGTCACAAAAGAGGGGGCATCTTGGTTATCATCGGAAATAACCGCCCTTTCTTCGACTTCTCCACCTTCAGGAAGGGGAGGAAGCGAAACAAGATTTGGATGGTCCTGTATAAAAATAAGGAAGGATGTCAAAAAAGGAGTAACAACAAAAATAGCAAGGCAATAAAAAATTAAGCGACAATGTTTACCTTAGGAAGCGCATTGGTGGCGCTGTATGGTTTTACACGACAAGTGGAAGGGATAGGATCTTTTTTGTTGAGAGATGAAATTTTTCGGACAAGCCTATCCAAATCCTTGACTTCCAGATTCGTCGACAAACGATCTGTGTCTTCATCGCCAGCATAATTCCAGAGAGGGTTTTTGCGAGCCTAAAGAGGCTGCACTCTAGTTCTAAGGAAATACGCCGTAATTTGGATGCCTGATAATTCTTTTCCACGAGTATTTTGCAACTCATGGATGCGAGTCATCAGGGCCTCTGTCGAAGTTCTTTCTTCCTCGGTAGCTTCCGCGTCCCAAGAACGGCGGCGAAGGATTTTCTCGGCACCGTCGAAAGGAGGGATATTGTCTTCAGCGCATCCATGGTTTTCTTCCCGAATATACAACCACTTCTTGCGCCACCCTTGAACGGAGTCAGGGAGTTTGACGTCGAAGTAATTGACTGAGGAGCGAACGGAAATAACAACGCCGCCTATGTTGTAGGCGACATTGGAAGAGCCATTACGGCGACAAAAGAAAATGCGCTTCCATAATGCCCAGTTAGGCTGGACACCAAGGAAGGCTTCGCAGAGGGTGATGAAGATGGAAATATGAAGGATTGAGTTGGGCGTGAGGTGGTGAAGTTGGAGACCGTAAACAAAAAGCAATCCTCGAAGAAAAGGGTGAATGGGGGCGGAAAGACCGCGGATGAGATGATCAACAAAACTTACCCGATACCCCATTGGAGGGGTTGGGTAGCTTTCTTCACTGGGGAAGCACACCGCTTTGGGTTTCTTGCTAATCCCCAGCTTCTTCAAGAGATTCATGTCCTGGTTCGTGATCTTGGACCTTTCCCACTCCGCGGTTCCTAGATCCGCGGCAGCCATTGATGATTCTGGCGTGGTGTGCCTGGTCAAGCGGCGCGGTGGCATCAACAATGGCGGAGGAATGCAGCTGCGAAGGGATGAGCTCTGAGAGTTGTGGGGCGCAGGAGGAAGTTTTGCAGGTAGAAGCAGGGGAATGGCGCAAGCGGAAGTGCTCGAGGTAGAAGAAGGAGATCTTATATAGAGGTGCGGTGAAGCGGCGGACCGTTGGATGGAAAAGTATGCGGGAGATGATAACCACGTGGAGACGAGGGTAAAAAAGTATTTTAACATTGATGAGGTTATGGAACGTGTGCCAGAAAAATGGGAGAACATGTGTCCCCCACTTGCACGACGTGTCCATCAGATGAGGAATTTGGACCCACAAGGCAGTGAGAGAAGCGGTAATGGCATGTTTCCAAAACAGAAATCGTGGCTATCATCAGCAACGACGTCATCAAGGTGAAAGAAAAGCTCGACTATGAAGCTTCGAAAGTTTATCGACAACGCAAGATTATTTCGGGAGCCTTTAATCAAATACAAGTTTTTGCCCAAATGCTCGGGGGCTACTCTGGAAAAGAGAAAATTCCGAGTATAACAAGATGGAAATGGCAAGAGCCTATGATCAAATACAAGTATTTGTTCATAGCCTCGGGGGCTACTCCCATCGGGAGCGCTGGTCGCGCACCCGATAAATATAAAAATATCGAGAAGGATTATAAATATAGCGGCAATGGATACTAATCTGTGGAGCCTACACCCAAGCACAAGTCCTTGGCTGTAGCCTCGGGGGCTACTCCCATCGGGAACGCTGTTCGCGTGCCCGATGAATTTTTATTAAAAGAAAGAAGTACGAGTGAGTATATTTTGAGTTACACAGTTAACTCTACATATACTCCCATCGGGAGGACAAAATAAGTCATCAAATATGACTCGATAAAATGTGCTATTCCAGCAGCCGAAAAGCACTCGACAAAATATTCTCAGAGAGCTAAAAGTCGCGAATAAATCTCTGAATGCCGCAAAACTTTGCGAAGGTAAGACCCCAGATCCGTTCTGAGCGGCGTGGCACCGTCTCTGACGGCGGATTGCTACTATTTTCCGTATCAACAGATACGAAGAAAAATCCTAACGGACGCGTTAGGTACCCGATAAAATATGACTGGGACTCGACAGAATGGTAAGACCTTAAGCGGCACCTGTCGAAGTTTACACCAGTATCCCGAGATCATGTCCAGGGACGTGATTTTGAAGTAGGTTTTTGCGGATTGCCACTAGAGCAGTTAACTAGTACCTGATCCGTCAGATGAACTAGCCCCAATTACCGTTATCCCTGTACAAAATAGTGATTGCATATCGAAAGATTATGTAATGAGTAAAATTGGAGATTTTCCCTGATTCTTCGATTCAAGAAAAATCTCGGGAGCTCTCGACATAGGCATCCCCAATGGGCCTGCCAAAGATGGTACCCGGAGTTTAATCAAAGCCCAAGACTCGAAGAATAAGAAGACTTGGAAGCCCATTTAGTGATAAGGAAAGATAGTTTGTATTAGGAAAGATAGAAATTTGTAATCTTACGGGTTGGGTACGAAACCCTCCCGAACTCTGTAACTTGTGTACTACGAAACCCTCGGCTCCGCCTCCTATATAAGGGGGAGTCGAGGGACAAAGAAAGGATTGAATCTACTGTCAACATAACCCTAGTTTTTATAATCGTCGAGTACTTTTCGCCTGAACCTTCGAGATCTACTTGCCCTCTACTTCTAGCAAAACCCTAGTCTACAATCTGTAGGCATTGACAAGTTAATCCTTTGTCACTCACCACCTCCTGCTCCCCCGATGGCACCGCCTCGCTGCCAGAGAGCACGCCGGCCATCCCCGATCACCATCTCAACCAGAGGGGCTTCCTCCTCAAGCACGTAGAGGTCACCTCTACCCATGGCGGCGGGAGAACACATGGTGATGGTGGTGCTGGCAGCCGCCCGGCAACTAGGACCAAGCATCAAGCGAAAAGCTCGATGTGTAGGGGGCTAGGGTGTGCCGAGTAATGGCCATGTAGGAACCCCCTCTCTCTGATGAAGGCTAAGTTTTGTTGTGTGGCCCGATCTCACGAATTGACCAATGAAGAGAGGGAGGATAGGGATGAACATGAAGAACACGATGAACACACGCACATAACCGGGTACAATCCGGTTTGATCTCAACGGCCCTAACCACCATTCTGATATAATCCCTCGAAAGATACACGAGGTAGAATCCCTTAGAAGAGATAGGTATGCAATCCATGAAATCACTCGTGTAAGAGACCAAAGTAGAACCGACTCAGTCTTCCGGAGGTGCTCATAGAGGTAGGGTGTGCGTGTGTGCGTTCATAGGGGTGAGTGTATACGCGTGTATGTGAGCGTCTGCGTTTGTACTGTGTTTCTCAAAAAAAAAGTAGAATTACACAAGTAAGAGGTCAATCACATAGAGAGGTCTTGATACAACTCACAGATTTATGTCTAAGAGACGAGGGGGTTTCCCTAATCCACTAGGGATGGAGGCACAAGGCATAATTTGGTTCATATCTAACCTTATCTTTGAAGTGGGAGGTGGGAACCAATTTATAGTCCTAGCAACCCAGGGGTACGTTGGGGAAAAGCAAGACACATCGCGGCCATACACGAGGCAACGAATGGTGCAGATTATAAGTTGTTGCGGTCGCGGCGGTAGTACCAGTCACCTCCTGACAGTAGTACCGGTCAACTCCTCGCGAAGGCTAGATGGTAGGGGGCGGTAGTGCCGCCCCTGGAGCAACGGCAATGCCAGCGTAGCCGGTAGTGCCGCCCTGGAGCAGCGGAAGTGCCGCTCATGGCCTTGATCATCTCCTCATCTTCTCATCTTCGCATCTTCTCTTCCATGCCTCTGTGACCTCGGTCTCGAGTCCTCGAACATCGCTGGCATCCTCCCTTTCCTCTGTATATGGTGATGTATTCCTATCATGGTCATATGATGGAGGATGAAGTAGCATGTTGTCCACAACTGGCGCGTGGTTGACGTGGGAGGTAGAAATATCTGTGGTGTAGCTTTTCTTCGTTCCCCGGCAACGGCGCCAGAAAATCGCTTGATGTCTACTCACGCTTCTATTCCTGTACACAGTGTTGGGCCTCCAAGAGCAGAGGTTTGTAGAACAGCAGCAAGTTTTCCCTTAAGTGGATCACCCAAGGTTTATCGAACTCAGGGAGGAAGAGGTCAAAGATATCCCTCTCAAGCAACCACTGCAATCACGATACAAGAAGTCTCTTGTGTCCCCAACACACCCAATACACTTGTCGGATGTATAGGTGCACTAGTTCGACGAAGAGATAGTGAAATACAAGTGGTATGAATGAATATGAGCGAGTAGTAACGACGCTGAGAAAATAGCTTGCTGGCGTGCGGTTGATGGTAGTAATATTGCGGGAAGTAAAGATGCAGTAAAACAGTAAATAAGCGATGATTGCAGTATTTGGAAGCAAGGCCTAGGGATCATACTTTCACTAGTGGACACTCTCAATATTGATCACATAACTGAATAAACAAATACTACTTTCTCTACACTCTCTTGTTGGATGACAAACACCATTCATTGTGTAGGGCTACAAGAGCTCCCTCAAGCCGGAGTTAACAAGCGCCACAACATTCGGTGTTCATATTTAAGTAACCTTAGAGTGCATAATAGATCATTGCAATTTAGACCGAGAGCTAACATAGCGCACACACTGTCACCATTACACTATGAAAGGGGGAATAGATCACATCAATACTATCATAGTAATAGTTAACTCCATAATCTACAAGAGATTACAATCATAACCTACGCCAAGTACTACATGATGCACACCCTTGTCACCATTACATCATGAAGGAGGAATAGACTACTTTAATAACATCACTAGAGTAGCACATAGATGATATTCAACTAGATCACAAAGCTCATGATCACATAAAGATCACATGGGAGAGAGAGATGAACCACATAGCTACCGGTACAGCCCTTAGCCTCGAGGGAGAACTACTCCCTCCTCATCATAGGAGACAGCAGCGTCGATAGAGATGGCGGTGGTGTCGCTGGAGATGCCTTCCGGGGGCACTTCCCCGTCCCGGCGGCGTGCCAGAACAGAGACTTCTGTCCCCCAGATCTTGGCTTCGCGATGGCGGCGGCTCTGGAAGGTTTCTCGTACCGTGGCTTATCTTCTTAGGGATTTCGCGGCGGAGGCTTTATATAGGCGAAGAGGCGGAGTCGGAGGAGTCCTGGTGCAGCCACACCATAGGCCCCCCCCTTGGGCCGCGCCGCCACCATGTGTGGTGGCCCTGGGCCTCTCCTCTGGCCCCTCTCTGGTGTTCTGGAAGCTTCGTGGAATTATAAGATACTGGGCGTTGATTTCGTCCAATTCCGAGAATATTTTCTTACTAGGATTTCTGAAACCAAAAACAGCGAA
Organism: Lolium rigidum; assembly: GCF_022539505.1. Classification (NCBI taxonomy): domain Eukaryota; kingdom Viridiplantae; phylum Streptophyta; class Magnoliopsida; order Poales; family Poaceae; genus Lolium; species Lolium rigidum. Next base: position 268,626,085 of record NC_061509.1, read on the forward strand.
AACGACAGCGGCCCTTCGGCATCTCATCAATAGGTTAGTTACGGAAAACGCATCAAAACGATATAAAGTGTGAACAAAACATGTAGGTATTGTCATAAAACAAGCATGGAACATCAGAAATTATAGATACGTTGGAGACGTATCAGCATCCCCAAGCTTAGTTCCTACTCGTCCTCGAGTAGGTAAACGATAAAAAGAATAATTTATGTAGTGACATGCTACTTACATAACCTTGATCATACTATTGTAAAGCATATCAGATGAATGAAGTGATTCAAAGCAATGGTAAAGACAATGATTAAACAACTGAATCATATAGCAAAGACTTTTCATGAATAGTACTTTCAAGACAAGCATCAATAAGTCTTGCATAGGAGTTAACTCATAAAGCAATAGATTCTTAGTAGAAGGCATTGAAGCAACACAAAGGATGATTAAGTTTCAGCAATTGCTTTCAACTTGTAACATGTATATCTCATGGATAGTTGTCAACATAAAGCAATATAACAAGTGCAATAGGTAAACATGTAAGAATCAATGCACACAGTTGACACAAGTGTTTGCTTCTAAGATAGAAAGAAGTAGGTAAGCTGACTCAACATAAAGTAAAAGAAAGGCCCTTCGCAGAGGGAAGCAGGGATTAAATCATGTGCTAGAGCTTTTTAAGTTTTGAAATCATATAGCACTACAAGAAAAGTTGCCATGGCCGACGAAGTTGAAGTCGCGCCGTGGTTGCTGGTGCACCATGGCCGACGATTTTTGGTCCCTCCGTGGTGCATGTCAAAACTTTTTTTTTCTCGTTTTTGAGGCCACCTAGCCCGACGAAAGCGGCCAAAACGTCGCGTATGGTGGCCCGGGACGTGGTGCATCGCGAATTCTCGGGTACGCCGGCCAAGTCAACGCAAATCCGCACCGCCCAGGGATGTAGGGCCCACATGGCAGCCTCTCTAGCATTGTTTTTTTTCTCGATCGCGGCATCTCGTTCAACGCTCTCCGATCGAGCCGTTTACGATGCAGGATCATGGGTCCCGCTTGTCATCCTCTATGAACCAAAATTCCTTCTTTTCTTGGATTTTTTTACCCCCTGATTTCTGGCTACTTCCTTTTTCTTGTGATCCCTTGCCGCCTTGGAAACGTTGAGACCGCTGCAGCTAAATGGGACCCACATGTCATCCTCTATGAGCTATCAACTTTCTTTTCTTGGAGTTTTTTGGCACCTCATATTTGGTCACTTGCCTTTTTCTTTCGATCCCTGCTCGCCTCTCAAACGGTGATACCGCTGATGCTAAATGGGACCCGCATGTCATCCTCTATGTACTATAAAACTTTCTTTTCTTGGATTATTTTTGGCACCTCATATTTGGTCACTTGCCTTTTTCTTTCGATCCCTACCGCCTCTCAAACGGTGATACCGCTGATGCTAAATGGGACCCGCATGTCATCCTCTATGTACTATAAAACTTTCTTTTCTTGGATTTTTTTGGCACCTCATATTTGGTCACTTGACTTTTTCTTTCGATCCCTACTTGCCTCTCAAACGGTGATACCGCTGCTTGCTAAATGGGACCCGCATGTCATCCTCTATGTACTATAAAACTTTCTTTTCTTGGATTTTTTTGGCACCTCATATTTGGTAACTTGAATTTTTCTTTCGATCCCACTGCTGCCTCTCAAACAGTGATACAGCTCGTTGCTAAATGGGACCCGCATGTCATCCTCTATGTACTATAAAACTTTCTTTTTTTGGATTATTTTTGGCACCTCATATTTGGTCACTTGACTTTTTCTTTCGATCCCTGCCGCCTCTCAAACGGTGAGACCGCTGCGACTAAATGGGACCCGACATGTCATCCTCTATGAGCAATCAACTTTCTTTTCTTGGAGTTTTTTTTGGCACCTCATATTTGGTCACTTGCCTTTTTCTTTCGATCTCATGCCACGTTTGAAACGTGGAGGTACCTGCTGGCTCATGGGACCCGCATGTCATCCTCTGTGTGCTATAAAAGTTTCCTTTGTTGGATTTTTTTCACCCTCTGATTTTTGGCTTGCCTTTTTCTTTTGATCCCCTGCCCCCTTTGAAACGTTGAGTAAGTTGTTGGTTCAAGGGACCCGCATGTCATCCTCTATGTCCATCAAGTTTCTTTTCTTGGATTTTTTTTCACCCCCTAATTACTAGCTACTTTCTTTTTCTTTTGATCTCAAGCCGCATTACAAACATTGAGACCGCTGCTATAAAATGGGACCCACATGTCATCCTCTATGTACAATAAATCTTGGATTATTTTTGGCTCCTGATATTTGGTCACTTGCCTTTTTCTTTCGATCTCATGCCGCCTTTGAAACGTTGAGTAAGCTGCTGGCTCATGGGTCCCGCATGTCATCCTCTACGAACAATAAAAGTTTCCTTTATTGGAGTTATTTTTGACCCCTAATTTCTGGCTATTTGCCTTTTTCTTTTGATCCCCTGCCCCCGTTGAAACGATGAGGACGCTATTGGCAGGTCGGTCCCACATGTCATCCTCTATGAACAATAAAAGTTTTCTTTGGTGGATTTATTTTTGACCCCTAAATAATTTCTGGCTATTTCCTTTATTTTTCTTTTGATCCCCTGCCGCCTTGGAAACGTTTGAGAATCTTTGCTGCCTCATGGGTCCCGCATGTCATCCTCTCGAAACGATAAATGTTTTCTTTTCTTGGATTTTGTTACCAAGCGACTTTTGGTTTTTTATTTTATTTTCGATCCCTGCCGCCTTTGAAACGTTGACGACGCTGTGGCTCATGGGTCCCCGATGTCGACCTCCCGTACAAGAAACATGTGATATCTTAATTATTTTGCAGACAATAAACAGTGTATTTCGCTCTGAGCTATTGCAAACGGATAAATTAAAATTTTATTTTTACATAAACAAACTTATATGTTGAGTGTCCTTGTTT
>NC_061509.1:268629118-268645405 GCF_022539505.1 Lolium rigidum
TACCAACTAGCTACGGCTAGAACCCGTAGTCCATGGGGGAACTACTCACGGAGCATGATGGAGGCGGTGGCGTTGATGGAGATGGCTTCGGGGCACTTCCCCGTCCCGGCAGGGTGCCGGAACAGAGACTCTGTCCCCCGGGTGGAGTTTCGCGATGGCGGCGGCGCCCCTGGAGTCTTTCTGGAGTTTCGTCAAGTGGTGTCGCGTTTTTAGGTCGAAAGGGCTTATATAGGCGAAGAGTTGGAGTCGGAGGGGGTACGGAGCCGCCAGACAACAGGGCGGCGCGCCCCCCCCTCTGGGCCGCGCCGGCCACATGTGTGGGCCCCCTGTGGCCCTCCTCTGGTCCCCCTTTGACTTTCTGGAAGGTTCCGGAAAAAATAGGAGGTTGGGTCTTCGTTTCGTCAAATTCCGAGAATATTGCCCGAACAGCCTTTCTGGAACCAAAAACAACAGAAAACAGCAACTGGCCTTTCGGCATCTCGTTAATAGGTTAGTTCCGGAAAACGCATAAAAACATTATAAAGTGTGAGCAAAACATGTAGGTATTTTCATAAAACAAGCATGAAACATCAGAAATTATGGATACGTTGGAGACGTATCAGCATCCCCAAGCTTAGTTCCTACTCGTCCTCGAGTAGGTAAACGATAAATAAGAATAATTTCTGTAGTGACATGCTACTTACATAACCTTGATCATACTATTACAAAGCATATGAAATGAATGAAGTGACTCAAGGAAATGATCTATAGTTGCTAACAAATAGATAACATATAGCAAAACTTTTCATGAAGAGTACTTTCAAGACAAGCATCAAAAGTCTTGCACAAGAGTTAACTCATAAAGCAATAGATTCAAAGTAAAAGCATTGAAGCAACACGAGAGGAAGATTTAAGTTTCAGCAGCTTGCTTTCAACTTTCAACATGCATATCTCATGGATAATTGTCAACACAAAGTAATATGATGAATGCAAATAAGCAAGTATGTAAGAATCAATGCACAGTTGACATAAGTGTTTGCTTCTAAGATGGAAGGAAATGGGTAAACTGACTCAACATAAAAGTAAAAGAAAGGCCCTTCGCAGAGGGAAGCAGGGATAAAATCATGTGCTAGAGCTTTTCAAGTTTTGAAATCATATAGAGAGCATAAAAGTAAATTTTTGAGAGGTGTTTGTTGTTCTCAACGAATGGTAGTGGGCACTCTAACTACCTTGCCAACCAGACTTTCAAGAGCGGCTCCCATGAAGGACGTTATCTCTACCAGCAAGGTAGATCATCCCTCTTCTCTTTTGTTTACACATGTATTTTAGTTTTATTTATTAGATGACACTCCCCCAACCTTTTGCTTACACAAGCCATGGCTAACCGAATCCTCGGGTGCCTTCCAACATTTCACATACCATGGAGGAGTGTCTATTTGCAAAATTAAGTTGCTTACTTGATAGATCGGGGCAAAACACGTGAAGAGAATTATTAATGAAGGTTGATTAATTTGGGCGGGAACCCTGTTGCCAGCTCTTTTTGCAAAATTATTGGATAAGCGGATGAAGCCACTAGTCCATTGTGAAAGTCTGTCAAAAGTAAATGACAAGATCGAAAGATAAAACACCACATACTTCCTCATGAGCTATAAAACATTGACACAAATAAGAGATAGTAAAATTTCAATTGTTTAAAGGTAGCACATGAAGTATTTGCTTGGAATGGCAGGAAATACCACATAGTAGGTAGATATGGTGGACACACATGGCATAGGTTGGCTCAAAGATTTTGGATGCATGAGAAGTATTCCCTCTCGATACAAGGCTTAGGCTAGCAAGGCTATTTGAAGCAAACACAAGTATGAACCGGTACAGCAAAACTTACATAAGAACATATTGCAAGCATTATAAAACTCTACACCTGTCTTCCTTGTTGCTCAAACACTTTTACCAGAAAATATCTAGACCTTAGAGAGACCAATCATGCAAACCAATTTTCAACAAGCTCTACGATATTTCTCCACTAATAGGTTTAAACTACATGATGCAAGAGCATGATCTACTTGAGAGCTCAAAACAATTGCCAAGTATCAAATTATCCAAGACAATATGAAGCATTTTCTGTTTCCAACCAAATAACAATAAGTGCATCGGTTTCCAACTCCGCCATGAACATTAAAATAAAGCTAAGAACACCATTGTTCATATGAAAAAGCGGAGCGTGTCTCTCTCCCACACAAGGATTGCTAGGATCCAAATTTATTCAAACACAAACAAAAATAAAGACGCTCCAAGTAAAGCACATATGATGTGACCGAATAAAAATATAGTTTCAATAGAAGAAACCTGATAAGTTGATGAAGAAGGGGATGCCTTGGGCATCCCCAAGCTTAGACGCTTGAGTCTTCTTGAAATATGCAGGGATGAACCACGGGGCATCCCCAAGCTTAGGCTTTTCACTCTTCTTGATCATATATCATCCTCCTCTCTTGACCCTTGAAAACTTCCTTCACACCAAACTTCTCATAAACTTCATTAGAGGGGTTAGTACTCAAAAAACTTTAATCCACTTCGGCCTGTAGTGACACATTGCAAGAACTCAATAAAACATTAGCTACAGCTCTCCACGTCTAGAAAGCCTCACATAAAGTCCACAAGAGACAATGCAAAAAACAGAGACAGAATCTGCCAAAACAGAACAGCCAGTAAACACGAATTTTAAAATGATACTTCCGTTGCTCAAATCAGACAACTCAAAACTAATGAAAGTTGCGTACATATCTGAGGATCACGCACGTAAATTGGCAGATTTTTCTGAGTTTCCTACAGAGAAATATGCCCAGATTCGTGACAGATAGAAATCTTTTTCTGCGCAGAAATCCAAATCTAGTATCAACCTTCTATTAGAGACTTCACTTGGCACAACATTGCAATAAAATAAAGATAAGGAGAGGTTGCTAAAGTAGTAACAACTTCCAAGACACAACAAAACAGTAGCAAAATAAACACATGGGTTAACTCCCAAGAAGTGCCTTCTTTATAGCCATTAAGATGGGCTCAGCAATTTTAATGATGCTCACATAAGGATGAGAGTTGAAGCAAAAGAGACAATCAAAAAGCAAGTTAAAAACACATTTAAGTCTAACCCACTTCCTATGCATAGGAATCTTGTACACAAATAAATTCATGAAGAACAAAGTGACAAGCATAAGAAGATAAAACAAGAGTAACTTCAAAATTTTCAGCATATAGAGAGGTGTTTTAGTACCATGAAAATTTCTACAACCATATTTTCCTCTCTCATAATAATTTTCAGTAGCTTCATGGATAAACTCAACTATATAACTATCACATAAAGCATGCTTTTCATGATTCACAAACACATAATTTTATCAAGCTCAGAAATAATAGGATTAAAACTTTCAAACCCACTTTTATCAATAATATAACAAGATGATTGATCAATATCAAAAGATATGGGACTAATAGATAAAGTCAAGAACTCTCCAATCCCATTTTCATTAGTAGTACAATTAATATTATCAAGTAACATAGGACCATCATCTAGAGATTTATCATAAACATTTGCCAAACAAAACTCTTTAGTACCATGCATTTCGACATCAGGCACAAACAAAGCATTATCATAAGATTTATCAAAGTAGCATGGATTATCATGAATAACAATGGCATAATTATTCTCACAAGTTTTACTCATAGGGAATATTTCAAGAGAATCCACAGGAACATAACATTCATCCTCTTTCGGTAAGCATGGAGGACAATCAAATAGTGTAAGAGATAAAGAGTTACTCTCATTAGAAGGTTGGCATGGGTAGCTAATCCATTCTTCCTCCTTTTGTTCATCACTCTCCTCTTCTTTTTCATCCAATGAGCTTTCGGGTTCATCAATTTCCTCCTCTTTTTCATCCAATGAGCTTTCGGGTTCATCAATTTCTTCTTCCACTTGGTTCCTGCAAATTGTGAGTGCATTCTTGTGCATTAATGAGTCTCTCTTTATAATCAATGATATAAGGATTATCACTGTAGCTTTCTATGCAAAAATTAAGGATAGAAGAGACATAATCTTTAAGGTCCTTACAAACAAGCACAAGTTTCATAATTTTTAGACATGAATGATTCTATCTCAGAGGCTCCCATAAATATGACAAATTGTTCTACCTCTTCGAACCCAAAATGAATATAGCTATTCCAATTATAGTTCTTAATTAAAACTTCCTCACTAAAGCAACATTGAAATTTCAGATGTTTAGTATCCTGTTCAGAGCAACAGTTTATATCATGGCGTTTAAGCAAGATTTTAGCAATTGTATTTAATTTTTCTATCACAGCACTCATAACTTTTCCCGTTCTTGATTCTCTATAATTATTATATAATTCAATAAGCTCCAAATAGGTTGTAGGTTCTCCCATAATAGCAGTTTTTAATTTTTAGGTTTTTCAAATTTTTATGGATTTTCGGGTATATAGGGAAAATAAAACAAGACAAAATGAAACTAAGAAAAAGTAAACTAGGCAAAATAATACTAGACAGAAATAAACTAAGCACAAATAAACTAGACAGAAGTAAACTAGCAAGACAAAATAAAATAAAAGCGGAGAGAGAGGTAGAGTGTACTCCCCAGGTGAACTTATGAGTAGAGCTATGCCTCCCCGGCAACGGCGCCAGAAATTTAGTCTTGATGACCCACAAGTATAGGGGATCGCAACAGTCTTCGAGGGAAGTAAAACTCAAATTTATTGATTCGACACAAGGGGAGGTAAAGAATACTAATAAGCCTTAACAATCGAGTTGTCAATTCAGCTGCACCTGGAAAAGCACTAGTAACGGGGTGATGTGAAAGCAGCAGTAATATGAGAGTAGTAGTAACAAGAATACACAGCAAGCGGTAGCAGTAATATGAGAGCAATGGCACCGAGAAAATAGTTGATACTACTTCCAATGACATGTAGAACGAGTATATGATGATGTGAGATGGACCGGGGTTCCCGCTATCTACACTAGTGGTAACTCTCCAATAGCAAGTGTTGGGTGAACAAATTACGGTTGGGCAATTGATAGGATTGAAATAGCATTAAGACGAGAACATCAAGATTATTAATCATGTAGGCATGTTTTCCATATATAGTCATACGTGCTCGCAATGAGAAACTTGTACAACATCTTTTGTCCTACCAGACGGTATGGCGGCCGGGCCTCTAGGGAATCTGCCGGAAATTAAGGTACTCCTTTTAATAGAGCACGGAGCAAAGCATTAACACTCCGTGAAAACATGTGATCCTCATATCCTAAGCCTTTCCCTCCGAGTTGTCCCAATTTCGTCACTTTGGGGCCTTTGGTTCCGGACATAGACATGTGCATACAACTTGTAGATACAATCTAAGCAATAAGTATAGAGCTTAAATCTAAGATCATGACACTCGGGCCCTAGTGACAAGCATTAAGCATAACAAGATTGCAACAACAATAACTTCACAAACTTTATAGATAGACTAATCATAATGTAACAATCCATCGGATCCCAACAAACACAACACCGATTACATCAGATGAATCTCAATCATGTAAGGCAACTCATGAGATCATTGTATTGAAGTACATGGGGGAGATGTTACCGCCCGATTTTGGCCAAATCAGGAGATGGGCCGTAAGTGAAGATGGGCTTGAAGGACGTACACGTGGAGCATCTTCGAAGCGGCCTTGCGCTAAGAGTTTGGGCTAAGCTGCCCGTGTATCTGTAATATAGTAGATCGCATTGTAATTTAGATTAAAAAGGTAGAGTCTGGCCCGTGCACGGTTAGGTGCACGCCTCGATTAGAAAGTTCCTTGGACTATAAATATGTATCTAGGGTTATCGGAAAAGGAGGACAATCATCGTTCAACCAACACAAATCAGGCGCATCGCCACCCCTTTCTTCGAGGGTTTCTCCCGGGTAAGCACCATCTTTGCCTAGATCGCATCTAGCGATCTAGGCGATATACGTTTATTCGTCAACCTTGTACTCGCTCGTGTCTGAAGCCTTGTTGATGGCGAGCAGTACTATTTATCCTTAGGTGTTTAGGGGCTTGCATTGATGCTTTCACGTGCATATCTGCGTGGCGATGCCGTCCCTCGACACCTAGCTGCCCTTGTGTCTATCCAGACGTAAGGGCAGCATCTTGCTTGTTCGTTACTTAGTAGATCCGATCCGTTATAGTTGCTCCTTGCTCCACAAGGATTAGTTTAATATCTGCATAGTTAGGCCTTACGCTGGGGTCGGAGGATCCGGTAGTGCGTTAGATGTTGTTCACCGTCCTCGCGAGGGATGTTCCGGGAATCGACGTTATGTTGGTTTTTAGGCCTCTCGTAGGGGTGGTTTGCATCATCTTCCGTAGCTGCTAGGCCCGATCACACGTAGGACGTTCCGGTTATGCGGTGAAAACCCTAAACCTGTCGTGGATCGTTTTAGCTTTGTCCACGATCAGCGGGATCCCCATGCCATTGCAAATCCAACGTGAAACATGGGGCGATCGGCTCCTTGAGCCGATCCACAGAGAAACCCGAGAGCCGATAGGGCTCGTATTTAATGTTTACGTGTCTACCATGCGGGAACAATCGAAGCACTCTAACACCTTCCTGATCGGGTCTAGGTCGGGTGGCACGCCCTAGCAACCGCCGGGACGTGGCTAGAAGATTTGCGGGACGACGCGAGGTGCCGGGGTCCACTAAGCGGCCCCGGAGCTTCCCGGCTCTTCGTGTTGCTCAGCCATTGCCCGTCGGTGGGTTTTGGAGGGTAACACATTCGGCACGCCCGGTGGGACAACCTTCCGCAACATCCACGTCAACATCGGCATCCGAGATGGCGGAGGAACGGATCACATACGAGGATCTTCCTCCTGATCATAAGAAGAAGTACGATGAGCTGAAGGCCATCGTTGAAGCCGAACTCAAAGGCTCCTTTGAGAAGACCCGTTCGCACGGTATCAGGTTCAAAGGATTCACGCCACAAGGCGTCCTTGACGGGGTAGATCTGTCTCTCCCTTCAGATGAACGTACCAGAGCCCTGCGACAGGAAATCAACTACGTGGTGGCCCATTCACTGCATCGGCATTCTGAGAGCCTGGTGAATTCTTTGGAGCGCGTTGCGTTCCGGGTGGTCCAAGAGATCATGGAGCGTCGGTACTCCCCTTCAGGACCTGCTCTAGGGACTCACCAAGGAGAGGTGCAACTCCACACCAGGCCACCATTGCCGTACGCTATGGCAGCTCCACAGCAACAAGGTTCACCGGCATACGTTGTCTACAAGGTTGGAGGTGATCCGGCGACTACCGATTCTTATATGAGCCGCCCAAGGAGATCCCACACGGGTACGTGTGCACGTTTGTGCTGGATTGCAACAACTGGACACAGGCGATCCGAGGCTCCAGCAGGAGGGATTGCCGGAGCAGGAGCCATTGTTCCGGCAGGAGGAACGACTGCAGCAGCGGGGAGTTTGGGAGCGGAAGCCGAGAAACAGGCGTGGCTAGCCAAGTATACCACTGCACCGGTCCAGAAAGCTCAGCTGCCACTACCTCCACCGCAGATCAGATCAGCGCAGTCCTGAGAGATCAGTTCGGCATCTTGCCAAAGAAGAAGATAATCGGCTATTCCAAGCCGTACCCCAATGAGTTCGACCTGATCCCACTACCACCCAAGTACCGGCTTCCGGACTTCAACAAATTCAGTGGGTCAGAAGGGTCTAGCTCCATTGAACACGTGAGCCGATACTTGGCCCAGCTGGGCATGGCTTCGGCATCGGATCAGCTACGGGTGAGGTGCTTCTCGCAATCCCTCACCGGTCCAGCTTTTGGATGGTACACCTCGCTGCAGCCGAACTCAGTACGATCATGGAAGCGGTTGGAGGAACAATTTCACACCCAATATCATTCGGAAGCTACGGAAAGCTGGTATTGCCGAACTAGCACAAGTTCGGCGAGAGACGAGGAGAGACAGTGGTCGAGTACATTCGGCGTTTCAGAACTGTCAAGAACCGATGCTATTCGGTTCATTTAACCGAGAAAGAAGCGAGTTGAGCTGGCCGTGGCAGAGCCTTGCGGCGTCATTCAAAGATCCGACGTTCCAAGTGGAGTACAACTCGTTGACGCACTCTGGTCGGTAGGGCTGACCTTATATGAACGAGCGCCATCCAAAGCTGTACCGGGACAAGTTCAAGCGCGCGATAACCCTGGTCAATGCTGATGAGGATGAAGATTCTGCGGAAGATCGGGAAGTTGCGGTAGCCGAGTGGACTCGGACGCCGGCACTGTGTCCTGCAAATGGGTGAACCCGCCAGGGCCTCCAAGAGGGTTGGACTTTGATGTGAGCAAAACTGAACAGATCTTCGATCTGCTACTAAAAGAAAAGCAGTTGAAGCTCCCTGAAGGCCACAAGATCCCTACGGCACAGGAGATGGACAAGAGGCCATACTGCAAATGGCATCATACGTTCACACACGCCACCAACGACTGCAAAGTGTTGCGCGCACAAATTCAGATGGCGATAGAGTCAGGCCGATTAACTTTCGGACAGTTTGCCATGAAGGTAGACATGCGTCCGTTTCCGGACGTCAATATGGTAGACCTGAGCCACTCCATAAGGGAACCTGGGTTCTCTTTTGATGTCAATATGGCAGGGTTTGTGATCCGCCATGGCAAAGATAAAGCCGAGAGCAGCCACTCGCGTGGCAAGGATAAAGAGGAGGCCGTTCCACGCGACCGGCCCCAAGATGATGATAGACGGTACCTAACCGAGGAGGAGGTGAGAAGCATACGGTATCAGCGCCCACTCTCCGTGCATCTCCTCAACAAATATGAGCAGCAGTATGACCGACGTCGACGCTACGACGAAGACGATGAAAAATATCGTCGGTCGGATGCGGAAAGCAGGAGGTATCGTCAGTATGATGGAAGCAACGACGGGTACGAACGCCACGCTGGAGGGAGGTCAAGGGACCAAGACAACGTGGATAAGCACTGGAACTGTCCCTTCTTCAAACATTGCTGGGACTCAGGAATGAGCCGATTGCCAACAATCGAGAACTGCCCAGAGTGCAAACAGCGAAGGAGAAGGACAAACGAAGTTTCAGTGTTCGAGCGTCTAGGACCTCTCCCACCACATAACAAACGAGCTGAGTCCTCTCAAGAAGAAGACTTCGAGGAGTCAGATGGAGAAGAAGATAGGTATCACCGGCCAAGGTGGTGCCCTGATGGACTCAGCCATTCTCGAAGCGTAGAGTGCAGCGGCTGCGAAACCTGGAAGAAGCCGAGGCACGGTACTCGTACACGTTGAGAAGAGCACGGCCCGATCTGGCCGTGAAAATTCAGCAAACAGTGGAGACGAAGGCGCGCCCGCCAAAGAAAGTATGGCGCCCAAAACAGGCGAAAGCCGATGCACAGGCATCGGCTGATGTCGATGCGGAGGCATCGGCCGATACAAACATGGTATCCGTGACTCGGACGGAGTAGCAGGTCCAAGACATTGGACGTACGTGGCAAGGCCGATCCCTGAGACCGGCCATCAAAAAAAAATGGAAAGCAAAGGATCTTATCTCCAACATGCCACGTAGCTACATTAGAAATCCAAGAAGTTGCAAACCATCGCCAAAGCATTGCAACGGAAAAGGGGGCCGATTCCCGCAATCGGCCAAAATTATCCTCAACATCCTTTTGTCTGTGTTCAGCATTGATCCAACAGATGCCTGAAGAGCCGATACCATCAATGACTTGACAGAATCGGCTCGGGGGGCACATAGATGGATAAGACACGAGGATACGAAGCTGAGAATGCATGCCAAACGCCCAGCAGAACAGCTCAAAGAGGGGGGCCGATACATAAACAAATCGGCCGCAAAAAACTCCAAGATTTCCAAAAATTTTGAGCACAGCCGATGCGCGGACATCGACTCAAGGAAAGAGGCCTAATGGAGCAGTAATCAGTGGAGTTGTTGTTGGCTCCGTTAGCAAACCTTCAGGTCCAGCAGCGCTAGCAGAAGCGGCAGACATGTGTTGGCGATATCGGTTGGGGCAAGTCTAAGGGATCACGACCCTGATCAACCCCAGGAGCAGCACAAACATGCAGTCCTGGGTAAGGGTAAACCCACCCGTCGGTGGAGCATGTCTCTTCTAAGACCAGGAGGGCAGTCGATGATGAAGCAATCGGCTATGGCATTTTTTGCTTAAGGTTTGGCTAAGGTAGTGACTTGGTCGGCGTTACTGTCAAAGGTTGTTGCGACCAAAGTTCTGATCAGCAAGGCGCAGGACTTGAGCGGAAGAAGCCCGGGGGCAGTTTGCCCTGAAGGATCCTTTGTTAAAGGAAGCCGATTTTTTCGGAATCAACTGGCTCTGCGTCACAGCTTGTCTGAGGAATGGTGCTGATGTCGAAAGAATATCAGTATCCGCGTACAAGTCAATTGAGCGACAAGCCCAGAGCTCTATTGTAGACGCCTGCCCAGAACCAGATTACCAGCCTGTCGGGTTGACTGTTTGGCAGTGCTGTCAGGAGAGAGTTGGTGTCCGAGACAACCTGTTGCTCATGGAGCTATGGGTGATCATCCGGGGTATCGGCTGACAATGGAAGAAAGGTGATCGGCTGGTTGGCCCTGCGCGATATCTCTTTCAGACGTGATCAAGCCCAGGATTGTTTGTCCAAATTACGGGTGCTCGTCACTGTTTTCACCTCGTCTGAGGCTCGGGGGGCAGCTGGCCTCGTGAACGCTCTGTTCTTAGAAGCCGATTGGAGAGTCATCGGCTGATCCTGCAGACATTGATTTATTGGGCATTGACCAAATTCACGATCACTCCGATGTCAAAAGGAGGAAGAGTGGATCATGGGGGGATGGCGATCACACTGGGGGATCGATGCGTGGAGATCGGCTCATTAAACGTCGATCGAGTTGAAAATCGGCTAAATTAGCATAAAAAAAAGGGATCAGTAAAATCAAATTGGAGAGATTCTTCATTGATAAACCAGATTTCTTACAAAGGAAGAGCCGATTGCTAAAGAAAGGAAGAACAAAAGAAGGGTCTGTTGACCAACCTACTACTGCTAGGCCTACACTAGTAGATCCTAGTCTACGGGCCGTCGCTACCCTCATCATCATCATCTTCGGAGCTCCCATCGGCGCTGCTGCCGACGGGCTCCTCGTCGCTGCTCCCGAAACCCTCTGCTGGAGCTTCATCCTATTCTTCATCATCGCTGTCGTCGTCGTCCCACCACATACGGAGGCGTTTTGCTGGTGGGTAACCCTCCACTACTGCAGAAAGGCTTATAGCCTCTCGGTGTTTAGTGACAGGCAAAACTATGCCTGTCACTAGTACAAGCACTAGTGACAGACTCATATAAGCCTGTCACTGGTAGAAAACACTAGTGACTAGCGCATAAAAGAGGCTGTCACTAGCATTTTTTACGGGCATCGGCTGAAAGGCCAAATATGTTAGTGACAGGCTTCTGTAAAAACCTGTCACTGTACCGGTATTTTTCGGCCGATCAAGACAGGTGTAAAACTAAGAATGGTTTTAACTTAATCGAGTTTAATTGTTTGTTTTACCGCGCGGCCTTCTTTGGTTTCAGTTCTAGCCAACCAGCACATTTAAGGTTTGATTTGTCATCACCGACGGCGAGCAGCAAAAGCATATACCTACGGAGTGCTATCTGGAGATGATCCTCCTCATTCCAATAGCTATTAGAGTAGCCTTATGCGGCCTGCCGTTCAAGTTTTATTTAGTGGCGGAAAGGCTACAAACCATGGCTGGAAGAAGCAAGGTGCATGTGCGGCCGCCAGCTGTTCCTTGCGAGCCTACGGCAGAGGTGTTGACGGTGGATATGAATACGAGAGGAATTGTATTATGATGACACGTATTTTTATACTGTATATTTTTTACGCCAAAGGAGATCCAAAGTGGAGAATAAGAAGGGAACCGTTTGATGCCTTCCGGCTCGCGCGGCGCACGGATGGGCGCACACGTGAGGCGCAGGCAACTTCCTCTGCCCCCACTAATCGCGCTCAGTTTCCTAATCCCTTAGTTTGTGCCTTTTTTTCTTAGAACCATCGCAATCACAAGACTTCCCATGTCACATCGCCGCTCTGCCGCCGCACGCGCGCCGCCGCGCTGCCGCCGCATGCATGCCTGCCCGCCGCTCCCTTCACGCCGCTACGCGAGCCAGCCCATCTCTGCCGCCGCTTCCCCGCCCGCGAGCCCGCTTGCCGCCGCCTCCCTGTATGCAGCCACGCGAGCCTGCCCGGCGCCTTGAGTCTGCCTCTGGTTTACTCGCAAGCGACCGCCGTTGACTTCACCGTGCCGTGATTGCGCTGGCTTCCTTACTTGCGTCCTTGCTCACCATTCTTGCCCTGTCCCAGCCCATCTGCTCTCTTGACTTGATCCGCTGGCGCTGGTGAGGAAGCTTTACGATGGAGGCGTGCAGGCGATGCGCCGGTCAACTTCCTTATCAATAGGAGGGTGGACTCTGGAAAATGGTGAGTTTGATCCTGTCACTTGTGTTCGCTGCAGCGATATATATTTTATTTTACAAAGAACACACGCCTGCCATATAAATTTGTTCAGTTTTGTGTACCTCTTCTTTGACAAGAATATATTGGAAACGTTGATGCAGCTTATTCAAAATCAGTGTTATATTGTCTTATCTCATGCAGTCCGTCTCACACGATCTGGTTCAGTTGAGTTGACTAGCTCGATATGACCTGAGATATGTTGGCTTCAGCTACTGCAATTAGCAACCGTTTTGCCTGTTTTGGGCAGAAATTTCCCTTGTCCCCGGATTGATTCAGGTTCGGCTAATGATGTGCAGAGAGAGCTACTGGCAAGCAACATTGTCTTATATATTAACTGTTCTTTTTGCAAACGCAGGATGTATCATTCAGGTTTTGTGTGTGTTCTAAACTCCTAATACTAAACGGTGCTACTGCCCAAGAAGCCCATGGAGGTATGTGCTATAGGAAACATATTTTTGGGCTGTATAATTGACTTTTGACAAACCTTTTGGTATAATTAATTTGTTAGGAAATGACAGTTGTTGTTCAACATTCAATTGTGGAATGACCAATATCCCTTGTTGTCTCATGTATTTACTTTGAAATCAACGTCGACTACATACGTAGGAGGTTCCTAGTCGGATGCCGCCTCACAGTTGACCCCTTCTATACCTACAGGTCACCATCAGGTCACTCTTTCTCTCTCTTAGTTCACTTACGAACTTCTTTTTCTCGTGGTCGATTGTTGGCTGAGAGGGCGCATCTGAAACTCACAGAGTTAATCCTTGGTGTGGAAAATAGATGGTCCCAAGCCCCAATTGAATCGTTTCCTTTTGGATTTATCCGTCTACAGGTCAGTACTTATCTATCCCCGCCGTACTACATCACCTCCTTAATTTTGGATTTAATCATGTACTTTGTGAGTCGTTCTTGTATATGTGTAAACATCTTGTGCGGACATAAATAATTCGTGAATCAAATCATGATTCAGAGCTCGCTAAGTTTACTTTGATCTCTGTATATAGTTATAAAATGAAGAAAAAAAACACTTCTGTAATTGCACCCTGCACATTGTAATATGATGGGATTGTTTGGTATATTTATTATCTGTCCGCCGAGAACTGGAACAATCACGACACTCCAGAGAGATCCTTCAAGAAATATTTGATGTACTCGAGACACTTCAGATGACTACTAAATTAATTGATGTATAACTTGCTACACGTAGGTTATTATATTATTTTATAGCACATGCTATGAAACTGTATGTGATTTATATTGAATCTTGTGATTTTATTCAACTGATCTTACTATGAATCAGTTTGTAAACTTATCCAGAATTAGTTTTGTGTATAGGTGGCAACCAGCTATAGAAGATGGTCGCCGGACAAAATGTCAGCTTGTGTGAATGTGATTGCACGACTTGCAACATGAGCTTCTCAAAGCATGAACCATGAATCACATAGGGACTTTCCGTTTCAAGTTCAGCAATTGCAGATGAATGAGGGAAGAAAAAGATCAGCCGCGCATCAAGATGCCTCAGTTTTGCCCGCAAGATTAGAATTTATATTTTGTAAAACTTCTCTATGTTATTGCCGGATTGGAGTACTTTAGTATTGTGTTTTCGTTGAATTTTGTATGATATTATGCTTACTGGATGCTATATTGTACCTTCTTGTTACTGCATATTCGTTGAAAACATTTTTATTTTTTTTATACCGAAATTAATATCAGTGACAGGCATGATAATGGGCATGTCACTATAAAACCTCACAGGCTGCAGCCTTTGATCGCAACCAGTGACATGCATCAATTTTGCATGTCACTATTATACACATACTAGTGACATGCACTTTGGCTGTCACTAGTAACCTCATACCAGTGACTAGTCATTAGTGACAGGCGCTTTGCCCGTCACTGATGGACCTTTTGAGCCTGTCACCGATGACCTATTCTGTAGTAGTGCTCGAGGGAGTCGTCGCCTTCTTCCTCCTCTTCTTCCTCCTCGTCGGAGGAAAAGCTTCCCTCCCAGGGGAAGAGGTCGTCCTCGCTTGTTGCCTCCAGCTCCCCGTCAATGAGGAACTGAAGGTCTTCTTCCCCGTCGGTGAGGGGTTCGTCGTCTTCCGACTCGGTGGAGGAATCCCAGTCCCGCGCGTCCCAATGCTCTGGGGCGCGGGCCTCGTAGATGGCCATCAGATCGACCTCCTGCTCGAGCTCGCTGGAGGAGGAGGACTGGAGAGACAGGTCAGAGGAGACGGAGGAGGAGGATGAATCCATGGGGGCTAAGGAGGGTTTTTGGTTTGCCGATGGCTACTGTGGAGCAGGGAGATGAAGAAGAGAACTACAAGGAGTGGCCAAATAAAAAGGGGAATATAGCAATTTAATGCCTAAGCAGTTCCCAAGGACGTGGTGCCAGAACCGTCAAATCGTGCAGAGAAGGCGAGGAGGCAAGACGTCATCATGAAGAAAACTGCGACGGTTCTGCCACGACATGACCCTTCGAAGGAGACACATGGTTTTGCAATTATCATTATCAAAACCAGGGGGCATGTGTAACCGCCCGATTTTGGCCAAATCAGGAGATGGGCCGTAAGTGAAGATGGGCTTGAAGGACGTACACGTGGAGCATCTTCAAAGCGGCCTTGTGCTGAGAGTTTGGGCTAAGTTGCCCATGTATCTGTAATATAGTAGATCGTGTCGTATTTAGAATTAAGAAGATAGAGTCTGGCCCGTGCACGGTTAGGTGCACGCCGCAATTAGAAAGTCTCTTGGAATATAAATATGTATCTAGGGTTATCGGAAAAGGAGGACAATCATCGTTCAACCAACACAAATCAGGCGCATCGCCACCCCTTTCTTCGAGGGTTTCTCCCGGGTAAGCACCATGCTCGCCTAGATCGCATCTAGCGATCTAGGCAGAGATACGTTTATTCGTCAACCTTGTACTGCTCGTGCTGAAGCCTTGTTGATGGCGAGCAGTACTATTTATCCTTAGGTGTTTAGGGGCTTGCATTGATGCTTTCACGTGCATATCTGCGTGGCGATGCCGTCCCTCGACACCTAGCTGCCCTTGTGTCTATCCAGACGTAAGGGCAGCATCTTGCTTGTTCGTTACTTAGTAGATCCGATCCGTTATAGTTGCTCCTTGCTCCGCAAGGATTAGTTTAATATCTGCATAGTTAGGCCTTACGCTGGGGTCGGAGGATCCGGTAGTGCGTTAGATGTTGTTCACCGTCCCTGCGAGGGATGTTCCGGGAATCGACGTTATGTTGGTTTTTAGGCCTCTCGTAGGGGTGGTTTGCATCATCTTCCGTAGCCGCTAGGCCCGATCACACGTAGGACGTTCCGGCTATGCGGTGAAAACCCTAAAGCTGTCGTGGATCGTTTTAGCTTTGTCCCGATCAAGCAGGATCCCCATGCCATTGCAAATCCAACGTGAAACATGGAGCGATCGGCTCCTTGAGCCGATCCACAGTGGAAACCCGAGAGCCGATAGGGCTCGTATTTAATGTTTACGTGTCTACCATGCGAGAACAATCGAAGCACTCTAACACCTTCCTGATCGGGTCTAGGTCAGGTGGCACGCTCTAGCAACCGCCAGGACGTGGCTAGAAGATTTGCGGGACGACGCGAGGTTCCAGGGTCCACTAAGCGGCCCTGGGAGCTTCCCGGCTCTTCGTGTTGCTCAGCCATTGCCCGTCGGTGGGTTTTGGAGGGTAACATATATACATGATTTTCTAGTTTGAATATGTCTAGACCTTGTTAATCAACTTGAATGCT
>NC_061509.1:268645505-268746348 GCF_022539505.1 Lolium rigidum
TGAAAGTTAATGGAACAAAGAAACTCATTCAACATAAATAAGCGCAATGCTAGCCAAAGGCAGAATCACAAACGTAATGTCAGAAGACGAATTTTGCGTGGGCACTTAACTTTACTCAAACGGAAAACTCAAAACTAATGAAAGTTGCGTACATATCTGAGGATCACGCACGTAAATTTTCAGGATTTGACTCTTCTACAGAGAGTTCTGCGCGACTTGTGACGTATTAAAGAATGTTGTTTCGTGCACGAATCCAAATCTAGCATCAACTTTACCATAGAGACTTTACTTGGCACAAAAACATGATAAGGAGAGGTTGCTACGCAAACAACTTCCAAGACTCAACAAAACAGTAGCAAAATAAACACATGGGTTATCTCCCAAGAAGTTCTTTCTTTATAGCCATTAAGATGGGCTCAGCAATTTTTATGATGCTCTCATGAAAATAGACAATGAAGCAAAAGAGAACATCAAGAAGCAAATCGAAAACAAATTTAAGCCTAACCCACTTCCTATGAAAAGGAATCTTGTACACAAATAAATTCATGAAGAACAAAGTGGTAAGCATAGAAAAGCAACATGTTTACCTCAAGATTCTCAACATAAAGAGGGGAAACTTAATATTATTAAGATGCACATAACAATGTTTCCTCTCATAATAACTTTCGCAGCATCATGAACAAACTCAACAATACAACTATCACATACAACATTCTTGTCATGAGCCACATGCATAAAATTATTACTCTCCACATAAGCATAATCAATTTTATTAGTTGTAGTGCGAGCAAATTCAACAAAGTAGCTATCATTATTATTCTCATCATGTAGGAGGCATAGTATAATCATAATAAAATTTACTCTCCATAGTAGGCGGCACCAAAGACCACTATCATTATATCATCATAAATAGGAGGCAAAGTATCATCAAAGAAAATTTTCTCCTCAATGCTTGGGGACTAAAAATGTCATGCTCATCAAAACAGGGGGCCTGGGGCCACCACACCATCACTACAAGAAAACAGTCACGTAGGGACGTTCTACATAGGACGCTCTTGTATTCGTCTTAAAATTCAGAGCCAGTTAGCACTTAGAGACGTTATTGGAGACGTTGTACAAAACGTCACATGTTTCATCTATGGTTATCCACCACGATTATAACCCTAATAGTTTGCTGCCCATCTCTAAGTTAGAGAAAATAACTTGCGCCTCCTACCACCTGATTAGATCTGAGATGGGCAAAACAAACTACCGCCGCCGGTTCCCATCAACAAGAAAATGGCGACCTCCTTTACGCCGCCGATCTTCAGAGCGCCAGCCCTCCTGCTCCTCCTCTCGCCGCCGTCCATTCTTGACATCACCTCTGCGACCTGGACCCTCTCTCTCCATGGACTTCAAGGTTAGGAGTTAACACTCTTTCTCTCTACCGACACCAGCGGTCATGGCGTTCCCACGGCAGCTAGCGACCAATTCCGCCTCTCCTTCGTGAAGCACCCTTTCATTTGCGCAGCCAACAGAATTGCTAGTTCTCACATGACGAGATCCGCAGGTTAGATCATCGTTGCCTTCCATCCTATGTGCATACAGATGAGGTGTTCGATAATATTACTGAGATGAAGTTACTTTCGGTTTCCAGTTAACTGCTGCAACTTGGCATCAGGTTAGTGAAGTTGAGCTTAAATATATATTAGACTGCTATTTTGATTAAGTTTTATTACTGTCCGGAATTCCAAATGATGGAACAAGGTACGTAACCTCCACCAGATTTATCTCCATGTCGTGAACTCTGACTATTCTAGTAGATGCATTGCAGGCTGGGTTACAACCTTTATATTTAATTTGGCTGTGCATCAATTGTAGCTGTTTCTGATGTACACCAATGCTTGGCAAGGTTTGTCACTCTTCCCTTCTATTCGATGTACATGGAGATGCTTCGCATGCTGAAACTTCACATGTTCTACCACACCCCTATGTATTAATTAATATTTATAACTATTACCACTGAATATTAAAGCATGTCTGCATTTGCAAACAATAAGCTAGAATATCGAAGTGAAGAGATGATTTTTTTTTTGTTATGGATACTTCCTCTAATGATAATATATACTTCGGTTATGCTACTACTGTGTTAATGCATGGTTGTTGAGCATGGGAATAAATGAATATCTATGAAGTTCCATTTTGTTATGATCCAGTTGTCTTGTTTTGCCACTGCAGGATATGTTTATGGTTAGATAGGAGTCTGTTTAAACTTGTCTCTATTTGAGGAGAGAACAAAATTGACAAGGTAGCAAAACCATAGTTCTTGCTAGTCACTAGTTTCTAGAATGTGATCTCATGCATGTTCAACACAATATTTACTCTTCATATGTTTATAATGATATACATTGTAGATATCTCTTATTGGAAGTGACACTTCCTAGTGAAGTGTTCTAGTTAATCTATTTGTATTTGATTTGATTTTTTGTACAGGGTAACTGGTTCCGATGATTGTTGAAGCCGTACAATAAAAGTATCTTGGAAATCTAAGGAGAGGTTAAGATGGCGACCTGCGAGATCATGTACTGTTAACTGTATGCATAGGCTTATATATAGTAGATAGATGTTAACTAGGTACACAATGTATTTATGATTTAAGGGAGTTTGTTCGGTGGAATCAGATTTTCATTTTCTAATGGATCTAGAGTTTGATTGTAAAATGCTATTGCTCTTAAGAAATAAATATATTTTTCCCACAGTGAGTTGTAATTTTATACTGTTTTGTCGTTTGTAATAGAACAAATTACTTCCAGATTTCAATCGGTAATTATCAGCAATACCAAATAAAAAGAAACAATATGAAAAAATGCATTTCAATTATTTAAGACGCAATAAAACGGCTCAACATGATTGAGTAAGCTCATCAAATAAAAGGTCTATATGGCAGTAAGGATGCTTTATCAACGTCTCATTGTCTCCTAAACACGCTTAGCATAGCGTCTCTATATATCTTGAGACGGTGCATAAAGAGACGCTTCTAAGACGTTTTACTTAGCGACTCTACATTCGTGTAAAGATGAAATAAAGTGTCTTTAGCACATAAATTAGACGTCTCTACATGCATTTTTTGTTGTAGTGCATAGGGCGGCGCGGCCCCCCCTCTGGCTGCGCCAGGGTGTGGTGTGGGGCCCCCAGGGCTTCCCTCTGGCGGCTCTCGGGTGTTCTGGATGGTTCCGGGAAAAATAGGAACCTGGGCGTTGATTTCGTCCGATTCGTCGTTACTAGGATTTCTGAAACCAAAAACAGCAGAAAACAGGAACTGGCACTTCGGCATCTTGTTAATAGGTTAGTTCTAGAAAATGCACGAATATGACATAAAGTGTGCATAAAACATGTAGGTATCATCAATAAAGTAGCATGGAACATAAGAAATTATCGATACGTTGGAGACGTATCAGCATCCCCAAGCTTAGTTCTGCTCGTCCCGAGTAGGTAAAACGATAACAAAGATAATTTCGAAGTGACATGCCATCATAAACTTGATCATACTATTGTAAGCATATGTAATGAATGCAGCGATCAAAACAATGGTAATGACATGAGTAAACAAATGAATCATAAAGCAAAGACTTTTCATGAATAGTACTTTCAAGACAAGCATCAATAAGTCTTGCATAAGAGTTAACTCGTAAAGCAATAATTCAAAGTAGAGGTATTGAAGCAACACAAAAGAAGATTAAGTTTCAGCGGTTGCTTTCAACTTTCAACATGCATATCTCATGGATAATTGTCAACATAGAGTAATATAACAAATGCAATAAGCAAGTATGTAGGAATCAATGCACAGTTCACAAGTGTTTGCTTCTTGAGGTGGAGAGAGATAGGTGAACTGACTCAACAATAAAAGTAAAAGAATGGTCCTTCAAAGAGGAAAGCATCGATTGCTATATTTATGCTAGAGCTTTTATTTTGAAAACATAAAGAGAGCATAAAAGTAAAATTTTGAGAGGTGTTTGTTGTTGTCAACGAATGGTAGTGGGCACTCTAACTACCTCATCAACCGAGACTTTCAAGAGCGGCTCCCATGAAGGACGTTATCTCTACCAAGCAAGGTAGATCATCCCTCTTCTCTTTTGTTTACACATGTACTTTAGTTTAGTTTTTCTTTATTTATGGATGACACTCCTCCCAACCTTTTGCTTACACAAGCCATGGCTAACCGAATCCTCGGGTGCCTTCCAACATTCACATACCATGGAGGAGTGTCTATTTGCAAAATTAAGTTGCTTACTCGATGAATCGAGCAAAACATGTGAAGAGAATTATTAATGAAAGTTAATTAATTGGGGCTGGGAACCCCATTGCCGACTCTTTTTGCAAAATTATTGGATAAGCGGATGTGCCACTAGTCCATTGTGAAAGTCTGTCAAAAGTAAATGACAAGATCGAAAGATAAAACACCACATACTTCCTCATGAGCTATAAAACATTGACACAAATAAGAGGTAATAACTTTTGAATTATTTAAAGGTAGCACTCAAGCAATTTACTTTGGAATGGCGGAGAAATACCATGTAGTAGGTAGGTATGGTGGACACAAATGGCATAGTGGTTGGCTCAAGGATTTTGGATGCATGAGAAGTATTCCCTCTCGATACAAGGTTTAGGCTAGCAAGGTTATTTGAAGCAAACTCAAGGATGAACCGGTGCAGCAAAACTCACATAAAAGACATATTGTAAACATTATAAGACTTTACACCATCTTCATTGTTGTTCAAAACTCAATAATAGAAATTATCTAGACCTTAGAGAGACCAATTATGCAAACCAAATTTTAGCAAGCTCTATGTATTTCTTCATTAATAGGTGCAAAGTATATGATGCAAAAGCTTAAACATGAGCACAACAATTGCCAAGTATCACATTATCCAAGACATTTTAGAATTACTACATGTAGCATTTTCCAATTCCAACCATATAACAATTTAACGAAGAAGAAACTTCGCCATGAATATTATGAGCTAAGAACACATGTGTTCATATGAACCAGCGGAGCGTGTCTCTCTCCCACACAAGGATGAACTTATTCAGAGAACTAAGATAACAAAACAAAAATAAAAATAAAAAGCACACAGACGCTCCAAGTAAAATACATAGGATGTGACCGAATAAAAATATAGTTTCAAGAGAAGGAACCTGATACTTTGTCGATGAAGAAGGGGATGCCTTGGGCATCCCCAAGCTTAGACGCTTGAGTCTTCTTGAAATATGCAGGGATGAACCAGGGGGCATCCCCAAGCTTAGAGCTTTCACTCCTCTTGATCATAGTATATCATACTCCTCTCTTGACCCTTGAAAACTTCCTTCACACCAAACTTCAAGCAAACTCATTAGAGGGTTAGTGCATAATCAAAAATTCACATGTTCAAGCTGAGAGCTTTCACTCCTCATGATCATAGTATATCATACTCCTCTCTTGACCCTTGAAAACTTCCTTCACACCAAACTTCAAGCAAACTCATTAGAGGGTTAGTGCATAATCAAAAATTCACATGTTCAGAGGTGACACAATCATTCTTAACATTTCTGGACATTGCACAAAACTTCTGAAAGTTAATGGAACAAAGAAACTCATTCAACTTAACAAAAGCGGCAATGCGAAATAAAAGGCAGAATCTGTCAAAAACAGAACAGTCCGTAAAGACGAATTTTAAAATGGCACCAGACTTGCTCAAACGGAAAAACTCAAAACTAATGAAAGTTGCGTACATATCTGAGGATCACGCTCGTAAATTGGCAGATTTTTTAGAATTTTCTACAGAGGCCTGTGCAAAGATTCGTGACAGACAGCAATGCTGTTTCTGCGCAGCGATCCCAAATATAATATCAACTTTGACATAGAAACTTTACTTGGCACAAAAACATGATAAGGAGAGGTTGCTACAGTAGTAAACAACTTCCAAGACACAAATATAAAACAAAGTACTGTAGCAAAATAACACATGGGTTATCTCCCAAGAAGTTCTTTCTTTATAGCCATTAAGATGGGCTCACCAATTTTGGTGATGCACCCACAAGAAATAGTATTTGAAGCAAAAGAGAGCTTCAAAAGGCAATTCAAAACACATTTAAGCCTAACATGCTTCCTATGCAGAAGAATCTTATACACAAATGAATTCATGAAGAGCAAAGTAACAAGCATAGGAAGATAAAACAAGTGTAGCTTCAAAATTTTCAGCACATAGAGAGGTGTTTTAGTAACATGAAAATTTTTACAACCATATTTTCCTCTCTCATAATAACTTTCAGTAGCAACATGAGCAAACTCAACAATATAACTATCACATAAAACATTCTTATCATGAGTCTCATGCATAAAATAATTACTACTCCCAACATAAGCATAGTCATTCTTATTAATTGTAGTGGGAGCAAATTCAACAAAGTAGCTATCAAATATAGGAGGTATATTGTAATCATAATCAAATTTATCCTCCATAACAGGTGGTAACAAAAGACTACTATCATTATAATCATCATAAATGGGAGGCAAAGTATCATCAAAGTAAATTTTCTCCTCAATGCTTGGGGGACTAAAAATATCATGCTCATCAAAACCAGCTTCCCCAAGCTTAGAATTTTCCATATCATTAACAACAATGGTGTTCAAAGCATTCATATTAATATGTTCCATGGTTTTTTTAATTTTCGCATCAAACCATCCATGTCTTAAATCAGGAAATAGAATAAAAAGGTCATTGTTGTCCATTATGCCTAACTAGTGTAAACAAGAAACCAAATGTCGCAATTGCAGAGTCTAAAGGAAATAGCTTCGAGCACACACACAATGGCGCCGAGAAAAGTACTCGTTACCTGGAATCGAAGTATGAGTGCCTTTTACCTTTCCTCCCCGGCAACGGCGCCGTGAAAAGTGCTTGATGTCTACGGGTGCTTCTATTCTTGTAGACAGGTGTTGGGCCTCCAAGAGCGAGAGGTTTGTAGAACAGACAGCAAGTTTCCCTTAAGTGGATTACCCAAGGTTTATCGAACTCGGGGAGGAAGAGGTCAAAGATATCCCTCTCATGCAACCCCGCAACCACAAAGCAAGAAGTCTCTTGTGTCCCCAACACACCTAATAGGTGCACTAGTTCGGCGAAGAGATAGTGAAATACAAGTGGTATGAATGAATATGAGCGAGTAGTATAGCGCCCGAAAATAGCTTGTCTGGCGTGCGGTTGATGGTAGTAATATTGTAGGAAGTAAACAAGCGTAGTAACGCAGCAGTAGTAATTCGAGTAAAACGAGTAACAAGCAGCGATAGCGATATTTAGGAACAAGGCCTAGGGATTAGACTTTCACTAGTGGACACTCTCAACATTGATCACATAACGAGAATAGATAAATGCATACTCTACACTCTTGTTGGATGATGAACACATTGCGTAGGATTACACGAACCCTCAATGCCGGAGTTAACAAGCTCCACAATTCAATGTTCATATTTAAATAACCTTAGAGTGCATGAAAGATCGATATGACTAAACCAAGTACTAACATAGCATGCACACTTGTCACCTTCATGCTTATGTAGGAGGAATAATACACATCAATACTATCATAGCAATAGTTAACTTCGCAATCTACAAGAGATCATGATCATAGCATAAACCAAGTACTAACACGGATGCACACACTTGTCACCATTACATCGTGCGGGAGGAATAAAACTACTTTAATAACATCACTAGAGTAGCACATAGATGATATTCAACTAGATCACATAAAGAGAGAGATGAACCACATAGCTACGGCGGAGCCCTCAGCCCCGGGGGTGAATTACTCCCTCCTCATCATGGAGACAGCGATGGCGGTGAAGATGGCGGTGGAGACGGCGGTGGAGATGACTCCGGGGGCAATTCCCCGTCCGGCAGGGTGCCGGAACAGAGACTTTTGTCCCCCGAATCTTGATTTCGCGATGGCGGCGGCTCTGGAAGGTTTTCTCGGGTCTCCTCTTCTCCCGTAAGGGTTTTTAGGTCAGGACCTTTAAATAGGCGAAAGGGGAGCCTCGGAGGGGGCCTGGGGCCACCACACCATAGGGCGGCGCGGCCCCCCCTCTGGCCGCGCCAGGGTGTGGTGTGGGGCCCCCGGGGCTTCCCTCGGCGGCTCTCGGGTGTTCTGGATGGTTCCGGGAAAAATAGGAACCCGGGCGTTGATTTCGTCCGATTCCGAGAATATTTCGTTACTAGGATTTCTGAAACCAAAAACAGCAGAAAACGAGAACCGGCACTTCGGCATCTTGTTAATAGGTTAGTTCCAGAAAATTCACGAATATGACATAAAGTGTGCATAAAACATGTAGGTATCATCAATAAAGTAGCATGGAACATAAGAAATTATCGATACGTTGGAGACGTATCACATTCATATTTAAGTAACCTTAGAGCATAATAGATCTTTGCAAAATAAACCGAGTACTAACATAGAATACACATTGTCACCATTACACTATGAAAGGGGGAATAGATCACATCAATAGTATCATAGCGATAATTAACTTCATAACCTACAAGAGATTATGATCATAATCTACGACAAGAACCACACGATGCACACACTGTCACCTTTACACCATGCAGGAGGAATAGACTACTTTAATAACATCACATGAGTAGCACATAGACTAGTAGCGATACAAAGCTCATCATATGGATCTCAATCATGAAAGCAATTCATGAGATCATTGTATTGGAGTACAGAGAGAGAGATTAACCACATAGCTACCGGTACAACCCTTAGCCTCGGGGGAGAACTAGTCCCTCCTCATCATGGGAGACAGCAATGGCGGTGAAGATGGCGGTGGTGTCGATGGAGAAGCCTTCCGGGGGCACTTCCCCGTCCCGGCAGCGTGCCGGAACGAGAGACTCCTGTCCCCCGGATCTTGGCTTCGCGATGGCGGCGGCTCTGGAAGGTTTCTCGTACCGTGGCTTATTCGTATCGAAGTTTTAGGTCAGGGGCTTTATATAGGCGGAAGGGCAGCCTCGGAGGGGGCCTGGTGCAGCCAGACCATAGGGCCCCCCCCTGGGCCGCGCCGCCCTATTGTCTGGTGGCCCTGTGGCCCCCCTCTGGTTCCTCTCGGGTGTTCTGGAAGCTTCATGGAATTCTAAGATGTTGGGCGTTGATTTCGTCCGATTCCGAGAATATTTCCTTACTAGGATTTACGCAACCAAAAACAGCGAGAAAACGAGGAACCGGCACTTCGGCATCTCGTCAATAGGTTAGTTCCGGAAAATGCATCAAAACGATATAAAGTGTGAACAAAACATGTAGGTATTGTCATAAAACAAGCATGGAACATCAGAAATTATAGATACGTTGGAGACGTATCAACAACTTCCAAGACACAACAAAACAGTAGCAAAATAAAAACATGGGTTATCTCCCAAGAAGTTCTTTCTTTATAGCCATTAAGATGGGCTCAGTAATTTTAATGATGCTCGCGCAAGAAATAAGAGTTGAAGCAAAAGAGAGCATCAAAAAGCAAGTTCAAAACACATTTAGGTCTAACCCACTTCCTATGAAAAGGAATCTTGTAAGTAAACAAATTCATGAAGCATAATGCAACAAGCATAGAAAGATAAAACAAGTGTAACTTCAAGATTTTCAGCAAAAAGAGAGGTGTTTTAGTAACACGAAAATTTCTACAACCATATTTTCCTCTCTCATAAAGATTTTTAGTAGCATCATGAACAAACTCAACAATATAACTATCAAATGAAACATTCTTATCATGAGCTATATGCATAAAATTATTACTCTCCACATAAGCATAGTCATTCTTATTAATTGTAGTGGGAGCAAATTCAACAAAGTAGCTATCATTATTATTCTCATCAAGTGTAGGAGGCATAGTATAATCATAATAAAATTTACTCTCCATAGTAGGCGGCACCAAAAGACCACTATCATTATAATCATCATAAATAGGAGGCAAAGTATCATCAAAGAAAAATTTTCTCCTCAATGCTTGGGGGACTAAAAATGTCATGCTCATCAAAACCAGCTTCCCCAAGCTTAGAATTTTCCATATCATTAGCAACAATGGTGTTCAAAGCGTTCATACTAATATCATTGCTACTAGCATGCAAATAAGATTCAATAGGTTTTTTAATTTTCGCATCAAACCATCCATGTCTTAACTTAGGAAATAGAATAAAAAGCTCACTGTTATTTTCCATTATGCCTAACTAGTGAACAAGAAACAAAAAGATGCAATTGCAGGATCTAAAGGAAATAGCTTCGAGCACTTACAACGGCACCAGAAAATAACTTAGTTACCTGGGACCGGAGTATGAGTGCCTTTTACCTTACCTCCCCGGCAACGGCGCCAGAAAATATCTTGCTGTCCACAACTGGCGCGTGGTTGACGTGGGAGGTAGAAATCTCTGTGGTGTTGGGCCTCCAAGAGCAGAAGTTTGTAGAACAGCAGCAAGTTTTCCCTTAAGTGGATCACCTAAGGTTTATCGAACTCAGGGAGGAAGAGGTCAAAGATATCCCTCTCAAGCAACCCTGCAACCACGATACAAGAAGTCTCTTGTGTCCCCAACACACCCAATACACTTGTCAGATGTATAGGTGCACTTTTTCGGCAAAGAGATAGTGAAATACAAGTGGTATGAATGAATATGAGTAGTAGTAAGGGCGCGAGAAAATAGCTTGCTGGCGTGCAGTTGATGGTAGTAATATTGCAGGAAGTAAAGATGCAGTAAAACAGTAAATAAGCGATGATTGCAGTATTTGGAAACAAGGCCTAGGGATCATACTTTCACTAGTGGACACTCTCAACATTGATCACATAACTGAATAAACAAATACTATTTTCTCTACACTCTCTTGTTGGATGACAAACACCATTCATTTTGTAGGGCTACAAGAGCTCCCTCAAGCCGGAGTTAACAAGCGCCACAACATTCGGTGTTCATATTTAAGTAACCTTAGAGTGCATAATAGATCATTGCAATTTAGACCGAGAACTAACATAGCGCACACACTGTCACCATTACACTATGAAAGGGGGAATAGATCACATCAATACTATCATAGTAATAGTTAACTCCATAATCTACAAGAGATTACAATCATAACCTACGCCAAGTACTACATGATGCACACACTGTCACCATTACATCATGAAGGAGGAATAGACTACTTTAATAACATCACTAGAGTAGCACATAGATGATATTCAACTAGATCACAAATCTCATGATCGCATAAAGATCACATGGGAGAGAGAGATGAACCACATAGCTACCGGTACAGCCCTTAGCCTCGAGGGAGAACTACTCCCTCCTCATCATAGGAGACAGCAGCGTCGATGGAGATGGCGGTGGTGTCGATGGAGATGCCTTCCGGGGGCACTTCCCCGTCCCGGCGGCGTGCCGGAACAGAGACTTCTGTCCCCCAGATCTTGGCTTCGCGATGGCGGCGGCTCTGGAAGGTTTCTCGTACCGTGGCTTATCTTCTTAGGGTTTTCGCGACGGAGGCTTTATATAGGCGAACAGGCGGAGTCGGAGGAGTCCTGGTGCAGCCACACCATAGGGGGGCGCTGATGTCTACGGGTGCTTCTATTCTTGTAGACAGTGTTGGGCCTCCAAGAGCAGAGGTTTGTAGAACAGCAGCAAGTTTTCCCTTAAGTGGATCACCCAAGGTTTATCGAACTCAGGGAGGAAGAGGTCAAAGATATCCCTCTCAAGCAACCCTGCAATCACGATACAAGAAGTCTCTTGTGTCCCCAACACACCTAATACACTTGTCGGATGTATAGGTGCACTAGTTCGGCGAAGAGATAGTGAAATACAAGTAGTATGGATGTATATGAGTGGTAATAGTAATCTGAATAAAATATGGCAGCGAGTAAACATGCAGTAGAACAGTAAATAAACGGTGTTTGCAGTATTGGAAACAAGGCCTAGGGATCATACTTTCACTAGTGGACACTCTCAACATTGATCGCATAATAAATAACTCTTTCTCATATGTGCTACATATACTCTTGTTTGATAATGAACACCATTCGTTGTGTAGGATTACACGAACCCTCAATGCCGGAGTTAACAAGCTCCACAACATTCGATATTCATGTTTAAGTAACCTTAGAGCATAATAGATCATTGCAAAATAAACCAAGAACTAACATAGCGCACACACTCGTCCACATTACACTATGAAGGAGGAATAGATCACATCAATACTATCATAATGAAAATTAACTCCACAATCTACAAGAGATCATGATCATAGCCTACGACAAGAACCACACGGTGCACACACTAGTCACCTTTACACCATGCAGAGAGGAATAGACTACTTTAATAACATCACATGAGTAGCACATAACTAGTAGCGATACAAAGCTCATCATATGGATCTCAATCATGTAAAGCAACTCATGAGATCATTGTATTGGAGTACAGAGAGAGAGATTAACCACATAGCTACGGTAGAGCCCTCAGCCCCAGGGGAGAATTACTCCCTCCTCATCATGGGAACAACGATGGCGGTGAAGATGGCGGTGGAGATTGCTTCCGGGGCAATCCCCGTCCCGGCGGCGTGTCGGAACGGAGACTTCTGTCCCCCGAATCTTGATTTCGCGATGGCGGCGGCTCTGGAAGGTTTTCTCGGGTTTCGTCAATCGTGATAGGGTTTTCGCGACGGAGACCTTAAGTAGGCGGAAGGGGAGCCTCGGAGGGGGCCTGGTGGGCCCACACACTAAGGGGGCGCGCCCCACCCCTTGGCCGCGCCGCCCTGGCGTGTGGGGCCCCCCTGGCTCCTCTCCGGTACTTCTTCGATGCTCTGGAGGCTTCCGGTGAAAATAAGGTACAGGGCGTTGATTTCGTCCGATTCCGAGAATATTTCCTTACTAGGATTTCTGAAACCAAAAACAGCAGAAAACATGAACTGGCACTTCGGCATCTCGTCAATAGGTTAGTTCCGGAAAACGCATCAAAACGATGTAAAGTATGCATAAAACATGTAAGTATCATCATAAAAGTAGCATGGAACATAGGAAATTATAGATACGTTTGAGACGTATCAAGCATCCCCAAGCTTAGTTCCTACTCGCCCTCGAGTAGGTAAACGATAACAAAGATAATTTCTTAAGTGACATGCTATCATAATCTTGATCAACATTATTGTGAGCATATGTAATGAATGCAGCGATCAAAAACAATGGTAATGACATGAGTAAACAAATGAATCATAAAGCAAAGACTTTTCATGAATAGTACTTTCAAGACAAGCATCAATAAGTCTTGCATAAGAGTTAACTCGTAAAGCAATAATTCAAAGTAAAGGTATTGAAGCAACACAAAGGAAGATTAAGTTTCGGCGGTTGCTTTCAACTTATAACATGTATATCTCATGGATATTGTCAATGTAAAGTAATATAACAAGTGCAATATGCAAGTATGTAGGAATCAATGCACAGTTCACACAAGTGTTTGCTCTTTGAGGTGGAGAGAGATAGGTGAACTGACTCAACATAAAAGTAAAAGAAAGGCCCTTCGCAGAGGGAAGCATTGATTGCTATATTTGTGCTAGAGCTTTTATTTTGAAAACATAAAGAGAGCGTAAAAAATAAAGTTTTGAGAAGTGTTTGTTGTTATCAACGAATGGTAGCGGGTACTCTAACCCCCTTGCCAGACAAACCTTCAAAGAGCGGCTCCCATTTTATTTTATTTTTGGGTGGCACTCCTTCCAACCTTTCTTTCACAAACCATGGCTAACCGAATCCTAGGGTGCCTGCCAACAATCTCATACAATGAAGGAGTGCCTTTTTATTTTAGTTTTATTATGATGACACTCCTCCCCACCTTTGCTTTCTCAAGCCATGGCTAACCGAATCCTTCGGGTGCCGTCCAACAATCACATACCATGGAGGAGTGTCTATTTTTGTTAATTAATTTGGGACTGGGAATCCCATTGCCAGCTCTTTTTGCAAAGTTATTGGATAAACGGATGAAGCCACTAGTCCATTGGTGAAAGTTGCCCAACAAGATTGAAAGATAAACACCACATACTTCCTCATGAGCTATAAAATATTGACACAAATCAGAGGTAATAAATTTTGAATTGTTTAAAGGTAGCACTCAAGCAATTTACTTTGGAATGGCGGAGAAATACCATGTAGTAGGTAGGTATGATGGACACAAATGGCATGGTGGTTGGCTCAAGGATTTGGATGCATGAGAAGTATTCCCTCTCGATACAAGGTTTAGGGTAGGAAGGTTATTTGAAGCAAACTCAAGGATGAACCGGTGCAGCAAAACTCACATAAAAGACATATTGTAAACATTATAAGACTTTACACCATCTTCCTTGTTGTTCAAAACTCAATACTAGAAATTATCTAGACCTTAGAGAGACCAATTATGCAAACCAAATTTTAGCAAGCTCTATGTATTTCTTCATTAATAGGTGCAAAGTATATGATGCAAGAGCTTAAACATGAGCACAACAATTGCCAAGTATCACATTATCCAGGACATTTTACCAATTACCACATGTAGCATTTCCCGTTTCCAACCATATAACAATTAACGAAGCAAGCTTCAACCTTCGCCATGAAAATTAAAAGCTAAGAACACATGTGTTCATACGAACCAGCGGAGCGTGTCTCTCTCCCACACAAGCATTTATTCAAACAAAAACAAAAACATACAGACGCTCCAAGTAAAGTACATAAAATGTGACCGAATAAAAATATAGTTTCAAGAGAAGGAACCTGATACTTTGTCGATGAAGAAGGGGATGCATTGGGCATCCCCAAGCTTAGATGCTTGAGTCTTCTTGAAATATGCAGGGATGAACCACCGGGGCATCCCCAAGCTTAGACTTTTCATTCTTCTTGATCGTAGTATATCATCCTCCTCTCTTGACCCTTGAAAACTTCCTCCACACCAAACTCAAAACAACTCATTAGAGGGTTAGTGCATAATCAAAAACTCACATGTTCAGAGATGACACAATCATTCTTAACACTTCTGGACATTGCACAAAGCTTCTGAAAGTTAATGGAACAAAGAAATCCATCCAACACAGAAAAAGAGGCAATGCGAAATAAAAGGCAGAATCTGTCAAAACAGAACAGTCCGTAAAGACGAATTTTAAAATGGCATCAGACTTGCTCAGATGAAAATGCTCAAATTGAATGAAAGTTGCGTACATATCTGAGGATCACTCACGTAAATTGGCATAATTTTCTGAGTTACCTACAGAGAATTAGGACCAGATTCGTGACAGCAAGAAATCTGTTTCTGTGCAGTAATCCAAATCTAGTATCAACCTTTCTATCAAAGACTTTACTTGGCACAACAATGCAATAAAAATAAGATAAGGAGAGGTTGCTACAGTAGTAACAACTTCCAAGACACAAATACAAAATAAAAGTACTGTAGCAAAATAAACACATGGGTCATCTCCCAAGAAGTTCTTTCTTTATAGCCATTAAGATGGGCTCAGCAGTTTTAATGATGCACTCGCAAGAAATAAAAGTTGAGGCAAAAGAGAGCATTTAAGTCTAACACACTTCCTATGCAAAGGAATCTTGTACACAAATGAATTCATGAAGAACAAAGTTACAAGCATAAGAGGATAAAACACGAGTAACTTCAAGATTCTCAACATAAAGAGGGGAAACTTAATATTATTAAGATGCCTATAACCATGTTTCCCTCTCTCATAATAACTTTCAGTAGCATCATTGATGAAATCTACAATATAACCATCACTTAAAACATTCTTATCATGGTTCATATGCATAAGGGTGTCATTATTTTTGACATAAGAAAAACTCTTCTCATTAATAGTAATTGGAGCAGGATCATTGTTGAGAATTTGAACATGGTAAACAAGTTGCATACTAAGAGAATGGTTTTTGGCAATCCCATCATAACTATGACAAGTTTCATAAGGATAATTGTAACATGTGTCATATACATCTCTATAGCAATTATATAACCAGAATATGTAATATCATCATTTTCACTAAAAGTAGAGGTCTCAAATATAGGATCTTCAAGCACAACATCCCCAAGCTTAGAGCTTTCAATATCATCGTTTAAGGGGACATGAATAATGCTATCATCATTACTTTTATAATCAGTACCAAAGAGATTTCCAATATCAAAGGTAGTGTGCTCATCCAAATCATGATCACTAACATGGGTACAGGGCATAGGAAGATCATCGTACTCAGATTCATTATCATAATAATCATTAGGCGCAACATACTTACGGTTACCTATTGTTACCTCATACATGCGGGGATATGCCATTGCCTCTTTCTCTTTATTCTCCTTCTTCTTCTTCTTCTTCTTCTTCTTCTTTCCCTTCTCCTCGTTCCCTTCTTTAGGAGGAAGAGGCTTGAAGGGTGGCTTGTCCGCATAACCTGATTTACTTTCAGAAACAATAGAAGAAACTTGGGAGGATCCCTCCTTTTCATTAATTAGTTGAAAACACACAGCGGTCCTATCATATTTTGGCAAGGTGTCATCTTCTAAAATATTATGTATGTAAGTGTTTGTATGACTATTGTCAATGCAATAAGAAAAACACCCATGCAGGACATCATCAATATCAAGATCACTCATATGTAACAAAGAGATTTTTCTTCAGAGCTCTTCACACCACAAAAATAAAGTAAGTTCATCATGCTAATTAGGAGTAATTTCATCATCACAATACAAATTTGCAGCACTCATTGGGTTCAAATTATCATTGGAGGAGCATTGAAAATTAAAATAACCCACTTCATGGCAAACTTCACAAATAAAAGGATAGAGGGCACAAACTTTTTTACCAAGATCATCTAGAGTCCTAGCCCACTTTCTAGTTTTTTCATTAATATGGTGGATACAATATTCATCTTCGATTTGATTAATTCCACAAGATCTATGCATTCCACAAAAATTAACATGCTTATAGGAAATAGCATTCTTAGGAGTTTGAGCATGCTTATTGCAATCATTAACAACAATTTCATTCTTCATGCAAGCCTCTTTAAAAGGTTTATGATACTTATCAAAATTCTTTTTAGGCAATTCAAAATGAGAAGCAAAGGCTTTATAAAGATTTGCAGCAACTTGAGAGTCAAGACCATAAGTAGCACTCATATCTCGAAATTTATCAGGTATCCATAAAAGTTTCAATGCATTCATAATCATAATTTATACTCGACTCTTCACCTTTGTTGTTCTCCCATCCTTCGAGCGTTCTCCTCAATCCGATCAAGAAGATCCCACCTAGCTTCAACCTCCTTGCTTGTGAAAGATCCCTCCGAACGGGCATCCGAGATAGTCCTTGTGTTGTCCTGAAATCCTCGCATAAAAATTGTTAACAATAACATTACGGGAAGCTCATGGATGGGACATTTGAGCATTAGTGACTTCAATCTCCCCCACGCTTGAGAGATACTCTCTCCATTACGAGGATAAAAGTTATAAATGTAATTCCTATCAATATGCACTTCATGAGGAGGATAAAATTTAGAGTAAAAGAGAGATACAATTTCCTCCCAACCAAGAGAATGACTATTCTTCAACAATTTATACCAATGCGCCGCTTTACCAGACAGCGAAACAGAGAATAGCTTCTTCCTCACTTCATCCATAGGGATACCTGCACACTTGAATAACCCGCATAATTCATGCAAAAACGATAGAATGATCTCCGGGATGGACAGTTCCATCCCCTTCATAGCGGTTATCCATAACACGTTCAATAATTTTCATAGGTATTTTATACGGAATACTTTCAGCAGGTGGATTTAAAATATCAGAAGCATCATTAGAGTTATCGCATATGGGAGATAAAATATTATCAGAGCAAATTTTCTCCCCTAAAGATGGGAAGCTAAAAAGATCACAAAAACCAGCTTCCCCAAGCTTAGACTTCTTCATAGCATTAGCAGGAATCGCATTCATACTAATAACATTGCTACTATCATGTAAATACGGTTCCATAGGTTTTTTAATTTTCGCATCAAACAATTCTAAATTAGGAAAAAGATTAAAAAGCTCACCAATTTTTTTGTTGTTTTCCATTATGCCTAACTAGTGAAAATAAAAACAAGAAACAAAAGATGCAATTGCGGGATCTAAAGGAAATAGCTTCGAGTACTTACAACGGCGCCGGAAAATAGCTTAGTAGCCGAGATCCGGAGTGTGAGTACCTTTTACCTTTCCTCCCCGGCAACGGCACCAGAAAATAGCTTAATGTCTACGGGTGCTTCTATTCTTGTAGACAGTGTTGGGCCTCCAAGAGCAGAGGTTTGTAGAATAGCAGCAAGTTTTCCCTTAAGTGGATCACCCAAGGTTTATCGAACTCAGGGAGGAAGAGGTCAAAGATATCCCTCTCAAGCAACCCCGCAATCACGATACAAGAAGTCTCTTGTGTCCCCAACACACCTAATACACTTGTCGGATGTATAGGTGCACTAGTTCGGCGAAGAGATAGTGAAATACAAGTAGTATGGATGTATATGAGTGGTAATAGTAATCTGAATAAAATATGGCAGCGAGTAAACATGCAAGTAGAACGAGTAAATAAACGGTGTTTGCGTATTGGAAACAAGGCCTAGGGATCATACTTTCACTAGTGGACACTCTCAACATTGATCGCATAATAAATAACTCTTTCTCATATGTGCTACATATACTCTTGTTTGATAATGAACACCATTCGTTGCGTATGATTACACGAACCCTCAATGCCGGAGCTAACAAGCTCCACAACATTCGATATTCATGTTTAAGTAACCTTAGAGCATAATAGATCATTGCAAAATAAACCAAGAACTAACATAGCGCACACACTGTCCACATTACACTATGAAGGAGGAATAGATCACATCAATACTATCATAATGAAAATTAACTCCACAATCTACAAGAGATCATGATCATAGCCTACGACAAGAACCACACGGTGCACACACTAGTCACCTTTACACCATGCAGGAGGAATAGACTACTTTAATAACATCACATGAGTAGCACATAACTAGTAGCGATACAAAGCTCATCATATGGATCTCAATCATGTAAAGCAGCTCATGAGATCATTGTATTGGAGTACAGAGAGAGAGAGATTAACCACATAGCTACGGTAGAGCCCTCAGTCCCAGGGGAGAATTACTCCCTCCTCATCATGGGAACAGCGATGGCGGTGAAGATGGCGGTGGAGATGGCTTCCGGGGGCAATTCCCCGTCCCGGCGGCGTGCCGGAACAGAGACTTCTGTCCCCCGAATCTTGATTTCGCGATGGCGGCGGCTCTGGAAGGTTTTCTCGGGTTTCGTCAATCGTGATAGGGTTTTCGCGACGGAGACCTTAAATAGGCGGAAGGGGAGCCTCGGAGGGGGCCTGGTGGGCCCACACACTAAGGGGGCGCGCCCCACCCCTTGGCCGCGCCGCCTCGGCGTGTGGGGC
Organism: Lolium rigidum; assembly: GCF_022539505.1. Classification (NCBI taxonomy): domain Eukaryota; kingdom Viridiplantae; phylum Streptophyta; class Magnoliopsida; order Poales; family Poaceae; genus Lolium; species Lolium rigidum. The sequence continues at coordinate 268,664,973 of NC_061509.1, forward strand.
CCCACGGCTCCTCTCCGGTACTTCTTCGATGCTGTGGAGGCTTCCGGTGAAAATAAGGTACAGGGCGTTGATTTCGTCCGATTCCGAGAATATTTCCTTACTAGGATTTCTGAAACCAAAAACAGCAGAAAACAGGAACTGACACTTCAGCATCTCGTCAATAGGTTAGTTCCGGAAAACGCATCAAAACGATGTAAAGTATGCATAAAACATGTAAGTATCATCATAAAAGTAGCATGGAACATAAGAAATTATAGATACGTTTGAGACGTATCAGGCGCCCCCCCCCCTTGGGCCGCGCCGCCACCATGTGTGGTGGCCCTAGGCCTCTCCTCTGGCCCCTCTCCGGTGTTCTGGAAGCTTCGTGGAATTATAAGATACTGGGAGTTGATTTCGTCCAATTCCGAGAATATTTCCTTACTAGGATTTCTGAAACCAAAAACAGCGAGAAAACGAGCAATCGACCCTTCGGCATCTCGTCAATAGGTTAGTTCCGGAAAACGCATCAAAACGATATAAAGTGTGAACAAAACATGTAGGTATTATCATAAAACAAGCATGGAACATCAGAAATTATAGATAAGTTGGAGACGTATCATAGCATACCATTTAATATAGGCAATTGTAGGCATGCATAAAGGAGAATATTCACCTTAGTGTGACGTGTTGGCAATGATGCAGCGAAGACCGTAGGTCGAGCTGTATCAATCCCTCTCTCTTTGTCACCATCCACCGGCTGCAACCTCGATTTCGTCTCCTCCTCCCCTAGTAGATGTGGACAACAAATATGTAATTCAAACTACTTCCCTAACCTTTCCCGCTCACCTCGTCTCCTCCGGAGTCTGTAGCATGCCTTGTTGAAACAAAATTGATAAAACGGATATGCCTCACGTACGATCTAACGTGTACGATCTGTGTACGACTAGACTCAGGAGGAGGCTCCCATGATCTGGTCCACAAACTGACCGATGCACATTTTAGTCTGAGCGTACCGAATTATCGGACCAATTTGATTGTACGTATAGCACTGCTCTTGATAAAAAATGATCACATCATACCATCGCCTCATGAGTTAATGCTAAGTGCTCATTGTAAGTAAAAAAATTGTTTCTCTCACAATACTAGTTAATGATTGCAATGTTTCATCTATTGATGCAATCGATCATTAATGATAGACGATTGAGTTTTGTCAGCATGACCATTGATACATAACTGTTCGCAATGAACACGCCGGAATTGGATGGAAAGAAAGTTCGCATTCAACCAGAGGCGGTCGATCCACTAACAAATCGAACAGTGTTATTGGTGAGCCCACCAACAACAAAGGCGGCAACATGACAACTGGGAGGAAAGTCACACTAGGTTGGCACTGCCTCGAAGCTACTTGCTACCAATTTTCAACTTTTTTTTGTATTTACAGTTCCCTTTTGCAATTTCCTTTTAACAATTTCCTTTTATATTATTTGGTACGCTAATCAATTCCTTTTATTTTTTCTTTGTTCTTACTTTTATCAAAATTTATATTATTTGGGCTAATATTTTCAGTTCCATTTTTTGGTTCCATTATTTATTTTTACAATTCTCTTTTTGCAATTTCATTTTTGTTGTTATTTCGTACGGTAATTCATATTTTTTGGACTAATTTTTATAATTCCTTTTTTTTGGGCTAGTGGTTTTTAGGGGGGGGGGATAACGGGTGGGGAATTCACTTGCAACTCAAATGAACTACCACTTGCTACACAAATTAAGTATTATTTTAAGTTGTAAGCTAAAAAATGTTGCTAAAATATTCTAAATGAAATTTAGTTTTTAGGGTTGCTAGGTATTTAAATTTAGCATTGATAAATAACGGGGCGCCGGATTGATAACTTGGAAACAAAAAAGTCACTAAAATATTTTAAATAAAATTAACTTTTTAGGGTTGATAGTTCTATTTTTACCATTGATAAATAACGGGTCACTCGTTTAATAGCTTGTAAACTGAAAAAAATCACTAATATATTCTAAATGAAATACTTTTTAGGGTTGGTAGTTATTTATGTTTACCGTTGATAAATAATGTGGCACCGGGTTGATAGTTTGTAAACTAAAAAGAGTCGCTAAAATATTTTAAATGAAATACTTTTTAGGTTGGTAGTTATTTATATTTACCATTGATAAATAACGACGCACCAGGTTGATAGCGAGTAAACTAAAAAACTAGTCGCTAAAATATTCTAAATAAAATTAACTTTTTGGGGTTGATAGTTATTTATAATTACCGTTGATAAATAACGGAGCAATGGGTTGATAGCCTGTAAACAATTAAAAAGTAGTCGCTAAAATACTCGAAATGAAATTAGCTTTCTGCGGTTGGTAAGTTTTTAAATTTACGGTTGATAAATTTCATATTTTAGGGTTGACAACTTTTATCCAGAAAAAAAATTGTCGAAACATATTAACATGGGTGCTAGTTTTGAAGATCTCGTCGAGACGGCTCATTAGTGGAAACGTATCTTAAATAAGAGTTGTCATTTGGGAGATAAAACACTTTGAATTTTAGAATTAAAAAGATTGACATCATTCTTTTCGTCTTGTAGCGAATGCATGAAAATTTTCCATAAATAGCAAATTTCGTCAAATAATTGCTAGAAAATAAAATATCGGCTAATAACATGTGATCTAAAAAAATCTATCAAAATGTTTTAAATAAAATTAACTTTGGAGGTTGATAATTTTATACATTTACCGTTGATCACTCAAGTACAGAGGGTTGATTATTCAAATAGAGATGGTTGATAACTTTTAAGCCAAAAAAGAAGTTGTTAAAATATATCAATATGGGTGCTAGTTTTAAAGATCTCGTCGAGACAGATTTATTTGGTGATAGCGAATCTTAAATTGGAGTTGTCGTCTGAAAGTTATAGTGTTTTGAATATTCAAAATAGGAAAAGATTCCGCTAGCATTAGTGAATCTATCTGCTAGTACACATGCAGAATCTTTCTTATACATCAAATTTGGTCAGAATTTTTTTGCCAGAAAAGAAAATTTTGCCATAAATAGAAATTCCGAGCTTTACTAAAAAATAGAAATTTCTGGTCTGAAAACGACCGCCCAAGCGGTTGACCGCTAGCTAGGGTTGCCCATCTTTAAAACATCAATAATCTTAACCTAATATATTTCAATCGATGCAAGACTTCTTTTAAGTCTCCGGAAGAAAGAAATCATATACCTTTATCAAAAGGGAGATTATGGTGCAGCCTCTGTACCATAAGTTATCTTTTATTATATTATGTAATAAAATTCTGACAAAAAAACATACGCTAAAAATCCAAAGCAACCACGTGACACCTACAAACCAGACAATTATTGAAGATTATGCCAATAGTATCTCAGACCCGGAAACCACGAAAACCTCTCATCAACTAAAAACCGTAAACTTGCATACCAAAGACACCCTCTAGAGAAAACCGAAGCACTCATCTGGTCGACCACCTCATACACACTACACAAGCAGTCGCTGCGCTTAACCGCTGGTCCAACTTCAGGACGGAAGATCAAATACAGTACCATATTACTTAGTACATAATTGATAAGAACTAATCTTTCGCAAAAAGTTACTTGGTAGTAATTTTACTTTACAACTACTTAACCTGTTTTGAAATCTCTCCTCCACCTGTTTTATTTTAACGTTTGAAAGTCTTAGATGGCGAATCAGAATTCATAAATAACTGATATAGTAATTACATGGCGTAATTTATTAAGGGCGAGGTCAGATAGTTAACAGGGCGTAGTATTTGAAATGAGGAGAGCAAGGCATCAGAGGAAACTAGTGTGTCTTCCTTACTCTTCGAGGTAACGCACAGTTCATACAAGATTAAAAGTATTTTTTTTGTACTAGGCTCCTCCCTCAAAATTTACGCGCTAGCAACCTAGTCCTAGAGAAAGAAATAAAGAAGGATGCACAAGAGCATCAGCAGCGGATGCAGGTACAGTTGACAGTCAGATGAGCTGGTTGCCGTCGGGACGGGGGTGTATGGCTGCCGCCGGGGCCATGAGCGGGAGTGAGAACCACGGCGCAGCGGCGTGCATCGGCCCGACCGTCTCCTGTCCGGTGGCGCCGGTGCCAACGCGGACGGCCACCGGCTGCGTGGGCGCCACCGCCGCATGGTGCTGCTGCAGTCTCGCGGCAGGCGCGCCCGTGAGCCTCTGCACCAGGTCCCTGAACTCCCTGGGCTCCACGCGGTACACCTTGGGCGGCGTAGGCGCCGGTGCCAGCCCCCCGGCGCGCCACGGCTTGGACGGCGGCTTCTGGACGGACCGGAGCGCCGCCTCATGGCCCGAGGCCGGCCGCCTCAGCATAGTCTCGTGGTGCACGTGGTCCATGGATGGATCCCGGGTAGACGTGTGGATGTGTTGGACAGAGGAGGATGAAGAAGCAGAGGAAAGACTGAGGAGAGTATGGAGTATATGGAGATGAGGCCGGCGGGAGCAGAGGTTTATATAATGGAGGTGCACGTGCATGTGCGGCGGTGCGAGCCTTCTAGAACGGAATGGAAGGGAAGGAGGAGATGGGCGTGAGGTAGGGGTGGCGGCGCAGCCCAATACGTGGCCGGTCAATCGCGGCGCCTTGCCGTGCCCGTGGCTGCTACTGCTTTCTAAAGCTGCTTGTTGGGCGCATCGACGGGCTCTCAACACCTGGACGGACACCTCGGATCGATCGACGACGGTGCCGCCCAATTACAAGGTTCTTGCCGTGTCCATGGATATCCATCCCCTTCCTGTTCCTATCTGCAGAGTAACACTGACCGGCTGTTCGTACGAGTTCAACGTACTGCAATATCGCGTGGAATTTACTGGCAAGTGCGTGAGCGATCCATGCCGACTGCCGAGGCGACCATGACCATGACCTGGAGTCCAGGACTACGTCCAACCAAGCACGCGACAAAGAAACAAAGCGCAGACGGCCGGTATGCACGTATGCTGGTCAAACTTATACGCAGGACTACTGGTTGCACACTTCGTATTTCGTCGACAATGGTGAAAACCGAAGTGTGCACCTCAGTCATATTATTAAGAGACTCCTTTCTGTCTATATTACGTATATATACGTCCTAGCTAAACTGAACTGGCTGAGAGGGCCAAGCATGGCGAATCAATTCTAGGTAGCCTATAGTGTTTTAAAAGAATATCAATTGAATAAATATTTTTAATCTTTTTATAAAGTTTTGTTTACTCCAAAATTCACGCTGAGTTTTATGATATCTACCGAGGAGACTTATTGAAGTTTGATTAAAAAGAGCAGGAACAGATCTTTTGACAGTAGCGCAGTGATGCCTGGCCTGATTCCCCACGTGTCCAAGCCTCTAATCCGTTCCAAGCAAGCTCATGCCTAGTAGAAGAGCTAGGAAGCCTTCTCGGTGGCGCCTTTTCCTATGTAACTAAACTACCAGTCTTAGCATATCGCATATGAACAAAACACCACATTGATAGATACTACCAGTGAACTATAGCCCCGGCCCAAGCAAGTCTAAACTAGATAGTTGAAGCATTGCGGTACAACTGGGTGCTACATGAATACACCGATCAATGAAGGCTCGTAAAATCAAGGGGCTAATAGTTTTAACGGGATTCCCAGCGCATCCTATTCCCATCAAATCACCATGTGTTGTCTGATTTCCACTTAGACTAAGGTTTATTACCACCGCTCTCTCAATCAAGCCTCCAGCTCTTCTCACATATCTTCACACTAATATTCTAGTGTTCTACATTGTGTTGGTTTTCATGGAGAAAGCTTGTAATTTATAGACGAATCATGCGCCCTTGACCCTTGTCATATATAGAAAGACATGACTCAACCACTCGAGTCTCTCGGGTTTTAGTGTATCCCCAAACATTTAGTGCTTCATCGGTGACCGGTCATGTTGTTTATTGTGAGAAACGTATATTTCATGCACGAAGAAAGTTCTGGTGGTCCAATTTTCTCAAGGCTGTCAATATAAAAATTGCTTGAAAATAAGAAAAGTGCAGGAAATTAACATGATATACCGTTATAATGCAAAAAAAAATCAAGTTCAAATTTATTATACAGTGAAAACAAAAAGACTATTGTGAACAATACTTTGGATATTGTTCATCAAACTATTAAATTCGTTATTTCTTCATATTTGTGGATTAATCTTTATTTTTTTATCATGGTACATGCTCTTCAAAATTTAGTTGGACGGTGTGATTCGAAGTATCAATACGTCTCTCAAATAGGGGGGAGGGGTCGCGGTGCGGAGGAGATTTGTATGACGGCGGCAGATTTTATGCAACCGTGTCCCCCAAATGGCCCCCCAAAACGGCCATTCGGCCCACACATTTGAATAAATTCTGCAAATCAAGCTTATAAATAGTTTAACAAGTTTTGATATCCATAAAACTCGGCCCTCCTTTGACCATCTAGTAGAAAGGAAGGAGGAGATACTCCCTCCGTCCACAAATAAGTGGACATCTAGCTCTAAACTTTGTCCACAAAAGAGTGTACACCTATGTTTTCAATGCACTTTAATTGCTTCTCTCTCATCGCACGAAAATCAAACCCAATAATATGGAGCACATGTTCTTTTTGTTTTCTACATGCACTTACTCATTGGAGTAAAAAAAATTAAAAAGAGAGATGCATGTTCTCAATGTATTTTTTACTCCACTTCATAATTTATCTTAAAAAACTGGCATACACACTTATTTGTGGACGAAGGGAGTAGACGTGAGTAAGGTAGGGGTGGCGGCGCAGCCCAATACGTGGCCGGCCAATCGCGGCGCCTTGCCGTGGGCTGCTACTGCTAGCTAAAGCTGCTTGTTGGGCGCATCAACGGGCTCCCAACACCTGGACGGACACCTCGGATCGATGGACGACGGTGCCGCCCAATTAGGGCATGAGCAATGGAGGCAGCTGTCCAACTAGGCTTGGATAAAACTTTTGACATATGCATGCCATGTTATGGTCCCACTAATATGTCTTTCTCTCAAAAGCTGATTTGGGTTTTCTTTTTCTCTCTCACATTTTCACTTTATAGCTGAAGAGGTTGCCTCCTGATGAAGAGGCTGCCTCCTTATCCGAACCTAATTTAGACCACCCGAACCAAGATAAAACTGTGAGGCAGCACCCCTGGAGCTATGCATTGGGCATGCCCTTACAATCTTCTTGTCCTATCTGCAGAGTAAACACTGACCGGCTGTTCGTACGACCTGAACTTACTGCATGTGCGTGTGCGATCCATGGCGACTGCCGAGGCGACCACGACCAGGACCAGGACTACATCCAACCAAGCACGCGAGAAAGAAAAAACAAAGCGCCGACGGCCGGTAGTACGTATCAACGTATGCCGGTCAAACTTATACGCACGACTACTTGTGGCATACTCTGTATTTCGTCGACATTGGTGAAGACCGAAGAGGTATCTATCACTAGTAGAAAAGAGGGCTTCCATATTAACTTATTAGTCTCCAAATACTTTAATCCGGAACTAATGCGCACTAAAGGGCTATGGCAGTACCGGGACTAAGGGTTTTTCCGGTTGTTTACTCACAACGCACCCTTTACCCCCCCCCCCCGGATTGCCTTTTTTGCTTTGTAAAATACAAAATAAAATGATAGAAAATTAAAAACATAAATCTTATCAGATTCTTGTATGTTATGCAACCTACTATTCGGTAAAATTAAGAAATTCGAATAATGACTTTTTTTGCAAAAAATAGTTTGAAAAATGGTAAAACCGCATTAACGTTTGCATACGACGTTGAAAAAAAACATATAATATATCAAAATCATCGTGGGGAAAAATTACATCTGTATTCACCGAGTGTTACCCGGTGAGACAAATTTTAGATTCTCAAAATTCCAAATAAAAATACGAAAACAGAAAGATTTTATTTTTGCTATAAATTATGGATTATATATTTTTTTCAAAAAATTAAAATTAATAATTGTATCCTGCATAAAGATTACTATTACTTTTACCCAATTTTTATATTTTCAAAATTTTAGGTTTTAGGTTTGGCAAAAAAATAAATATTTAAAAATTAAAAAATAATACAAATTAAAAATTAATGTTTATTTATTTATTCAAGATTATTATTACATCATTACTTTTGTTTATTAAAATAATTATGTGAAATTAAAACAATAAAGAAATGTGACATCGAACCAACATGTTAATAGGATTGATATGATACAAGAATCACATAAATGCGCGTGAAGCACTTGGATGCGGGACGTGATGGAACTCGAAAGTTAAGCGTGCTAGTGCTAGAGTAGTGGGAGGATGGGTGACCTAGCGGGAAGTTTGACCATGAGTAAGTAATTTGACTAGAGATAATTGTAGTTAGAGACTAAACTATGCAAATAACTGAAATAATAGAAATTTTGGAAAAATAGAAAAAAAGGGAGTGGAAAAAAATTAGAAAAATTAAAATATTTTTTTTCACCTCGAGGCATTTTTGCCCCGACGCACGCAGCCCACGGGATGGGCTTTAGTCTCAGATATTTAGTCCCAGTTGCGAATCCGAGACTAAAATCCGTTACGAACCGGGGCTAAAGCCCCTTTTCTACTAGTGTGTCTGCTTGCCTGATTTGTACTTTCTTGCCCCTACCCGTTAGTGTGCACCTCAGTCGTATTCTTAAGGAACTTCTTTCTATCTATGTTCAAGTGTATCTAGACATATTTTGGTGTGTATAATTATAAATACATGCAAATCTAGATAAATACTTCCTCCGAGGTTTCTAGATATAAGGTGTATAGTTTTTTGCACGGAAATTAAAGAATGCACGAGGAGGGAAAATCACACAAGGATTAGGCAGGATTGATCATGTACAATTAACATGTGAAAATAGAGGAATTTTGAAAAGACAAGGAAACACAATCAAATTCCAAAAAAAGGTTGTCCAACACAATATACCTTAAAATTTGATAACTTTTCTGAATAAATTATACAACTTATATCTAGAAACGGAGGGAGTGTTAGTTATTTACTTTTGGATGGTGTACTTCCAATCAAACAAATGAGACAAGTTCTCTTCTTCAAAGTCAGCCAAATAAGCAGACAGATAATCTTTTGGTGCTAATGGAAAAAAATGGGAGTCAAGTCGTCGGCGGCAGTTCAACTCATTCTGACGACCGAGAAGAAAGAAAGAAGGAATGGAATGGAGGAGTCACCCAGCCCTCCCGTAGCAACACGGCTTTCATTGCTTTGACTCGAATCAACCAGCACAATCAAAACGGGCCCGTTGTGCTTGATACATTTGAGCACAAGTTGCTCAATAAGCAAAGCATGGCATGCGCCAATCCAGCCCACTAACATTACTCTGTAACACAGGATCCCCTCAAGAGATAAATTCTACTACTAGCACTTTTCTTTTCTTTCGCTCCCTCCGTTACCTAATTCATGTCTTGGTTTTGGTTCAAATTTGAATAGCACGTCAAGAACTACGAAACTGAGGGAGTAGTAGTTTTTATCAAAAGGACTTTTAGGAAAGGACATGAGTGGGTGCGTTCCAAAGGAAATATTAGCATTAATATTGTTTCGATCATAGGACTGCGCCAACACATTTTAGGGCCTCTTACATTTGCAGGATTTCAAAAAGGAAGTAACATGATTAAAATGGAGGATTGAGGTGTCGCTCACATTTCAATTCTATAGGCTTTTATCTATATCAAAGTTTACCTGATTTCTCATGGTATGTAGCACAAATTTTGTTTAGAAAAATTCTATAGGATTCAATCTTAGAAACAAAAAAAATCCATGGAAGAACTTCCAAAGGATTTGAAACCTTCGAAAACTTCAATTTAAGCTTAGATGGAGAGGAAATTAGTAAATCTCAAGTGAAAAATATATTGAGAGACACAAAATACGAGTGGTCGTCGTATCAATGGACTGACCATGAAAGGCAATGGGTGGGGATGCAATTGCTCTTTGACGAACCCGACATGGATCTTTTCCGTGCATCCACCATTATATCCCTATGCAATGGTGGCAAGGCGGTCAAAAGGGAGTTTCAAGATGACAAATGGATAAGATTGGCCGCTCGCATCAACTCTCCCGCACAATTGTTTGAGTTTGTCGAGCTTTGGGAATTTTTGTCTCAAATTCAGCTGCATGCGAATAGACACGACTCTATCTCCTCGAGCCGGACGGCTAATGGGATCTACTCTTCTTGCACGGATTTCCTGGCATAGTTCCAAGGCTCTGTTCCTAGATTCTCCGTGTGAGACCAAGTGCTAGTTCTTCTCATGGTTGGTGTTATATGGGAGAATTCTCACAACTGATAGGCTCGCCCTAAGAGGATGCCCCCACAACCCCATCTTCAGGCTCCATAATGGACATTCAGCTATACAAGGATTGCCCTTTCTCGAAGGCAGTGTGTCATAATGTGAAGCCCGGACGGGCCAGGCCATGCCGGCAAATTAACCTGGACGATGCCTCCGCATATGGGGTATCCAACTAGTGGGATAAAATGATCTCAGAAGTCTCTAAGGAAGAACGACGGTGCATTGGTGGAAAATTCCTGTACACCATTTGAAACATATGGAAAGAAATGAACATATGCATAATCTAAAGCACTCGCCTCACACATATCGACGTTGCCGACTTGCCGCCGTGGCCTTTGAGGATATAAAAGAGCAGGACGACCTAGCATTTGGGGCTGCCACGCCAACCGTGGGAATTGGGTAAAGTGTGTTGGGTTGCGGGGTTCAACCCCCGACCTGTAGGGTTTTTTCCAACGAATGCACTTAAAAAAAAATCACTTTGTACATAAACAAAGGCAGCACTTCTGCCGTTTTCTCAGAAAAGAATACAAAATAACAGTGCAAGCTTACACTTATGGTCATTTCATGCGGAAATTCAATTTGGCTCATGGGTGCATATGCTCCCTCCACCTAAAAAACATATTTCTAATTGAAAAAAAAATTGCAAAAAATTTCGCATGTACATCTCGACAATCTATCTGCGTTTGTGCAGTTTCGAGAAAAACCGATATTTTTTGTGGTCGATCTAAAAAGACAAAACAAGTCTCACAAAAAACCTTATTTTTAGCACTAAATTTTGTCTTTTTTACACAGCTCAAACTACAAGTTGATTTTTCATGGAAAGACTTTGTGTGTTCGTAGCATGTCAAGATGTACACGTGAATTTTTCGTTTGGAATTTTTTAACATTTCAAAATGTATCAAAGATGCAGTTTAAACAAAAGGGAGCATATGCACCCCAGGAGCCAAAACACCACTCCCCATTTTGACCATAAGTTTCAATCTTAGATGGAGAGGAACTTAATAATAAATCTCAAGAAAGAAAGAAGGGCAGCTTTGGTGTTGTGGGCCTGTGGCGAATAAAACCAGCCACGTGATTATTTTTTTTCAAATGGCATTACGCGTGCATGCATGATGATTTGACATACTTATGTTATAACGATTTGAAAGGTGTGGGTGGCGTCACAGATTATGGATCCATATGTTCGTTCCTTCTGGCTGGAATGCTGGATCAAAGTACACCTGGGCAAAGTTCGGGCCGGGCCGGGCTGGGCTTAAAAAAGCCTGCATGTAAAAAAGTTAGGTCCAAGTCCGGCCTGGCCCGACCGTCGGTCCTATAATTTAAGCTCGAACCTGGCCCCAACAAGCAAAAAGCCCAGCCCGGTCCGAGAAGCCTGGCCTGACCAGACTAAAATGCGCGAAAATGAAGGCCTAAGCCCAGCCCGGCCCAACGTTCGGGCTTAGATTTCAGACCCGAGCCCAACCGAAGTGCAAGCCCGACCCGGCCCGGCCTGGGATTTTTGGGCCGGGCCGTCCTGCCCATGCTCAGATGTAGATCAAAGTCACAAGTCAAGAGCTCCGTGCTTGTAAATTGTAATAACGACACGAGCGAGCTTAGGGTCCCACGGTGTACGCACAAGACATCCACAACTGATCTGACACGCTGCCTTGTGCGTACGTATGCGTTGCTATCTTCGGCGCGTCACTTGTTTGGCCTCTCTAGCTTATCTGGATAGAGTTGTACACTAGCACATTCCCACCTCAACAACAATGTAGTTGTACGCAAGTGCGCAACTCGAACTACGTAGGTTGCAATCGATCCTGATTTTGCTACTTTGCTATGTACCCAGGTTGTGGTTCTGTCTGCGCTGAAACAGAGGAAACATAAAACATGTTCAACCAGCACGACTCAAATAGATATGAGGGTGTGGATTAGTGATGGACTTAAAGAAGTTTTTAAAATCTAAGTAATACCTTTTTTGTTCTAATTGCCATGAAATTAAGCTGTGTATTTAGTCGGAAGCCCGCGCCAGGTATGTTAGGTCCCCCACTGACATGGATCGAGGCATTCTAACATACATTTGGGTTGAAAACGGAGCAACACAAGCGTATTGTAGTAGGGCGCATTATCGCTGGGCTGTCCACATCTGCCGCCTTGGCCGCGGGCTCATGTGTCACCATCATCGCCACCACCCACATTGCCGCCGCTGCTTTCCTTATGTGCATCACCGCATCGTGTGCCACGACTGCCTGAAATGGATTAAACGAGGACAAGAGTTTTACTTTTTGTGCGCGGATCAATCTAAACGAATCGGAACGAATACATTTGATGTATAAAATAGATCACCCCCTTCAAGATGCATTTAGATAGAGTAAAGAAAATGCTGACGATCTATATCACAAATGAGAAGTGTAGCTGACGAATGCTATGGGATTTTTGGAATAAAGATCGAAGGGGAGAATTTAACAAATCGAAATAAGGGCCGACCATTGTATATGCAGCTTTTGGTCATGGGCATTTTTGTATTGAGAGTTGCAGCAAAAAAGAAATGCTCAATTGGCTACACAAGTCTAACAAACCATATTAAAATAAATCAAACCTCAAGCCAAATATGTTTTTTGGCAATACATTATACATGCGTGATGAAGTCCTACGGCAACAGAAAAATGAAAGCACGACGCTTTTTTCGAACCATGATGCAGACATCTAATTATTTCAAAAAAGTTGTAATCGATAGCGAGACAAGACGGTGAACTGTGTTGCCATTTTTTTAAAAAAAAACATCAACATTTTTCCCCGAAAAATAAATAAATTTAATTTCTTATATGGACGGCCTAGAGCCACACACACATATAGGTAGGGCCTTGACCGGGTCCACAAAGCATATGACCGACAAACGAAATCAAAGGCTAGACGGGTATATATATATTTGGCATCTCTTTCCCCAAATCCGTTTCCATCCTCCGCACCGTCCATCCGACCATGGCCGCCGCCGCCGCCGTCGGCGACGTCGCCAGGTACTGGCTGGCGGAGCACCCGGCGATCGTCGGCTTCCGGTGGAGCCCCTCGGGCGGGCTGTGGTTCTCCACCTGGGCCTTCCTCCTCGGCTTCCTCGCCGCCTACATCCCGCTCTGCCTCTGCATCGACGCCCTCCTCGCCGCCTTCCGCCGCAAACGCCCCCTCCCGCTCGGCCCCCTGCCCCCGGCGCACGCGCTCCTCATGGCCGCCGTGTCCGCCGCCATCTTCACCGGCACGCTCCTCTCGGCGGTCGCCGAGATACGGGACACGCGCTGGTCCTGGCGCGGCCGGAGCCGCACCACGCCGCTCCGGTGGCTCCTCTGCTTCCCGCCGGGCACGCGCTCGTCCGGCCGCGTCTTCTTCTGGTCCTACGCCTACTACCTCTCCCGCTACCTCCACGCCCTGCGCGGCCTGCTCGCCGTGCTCCAGCGCCGGCGCGGCGCCGCGGCGCGCGTCTGCGCGCACGCCGCGGCCGTCGCCATGGCCTTCCTCTGGCTCGAGTTCTCGCAGTCCTTCCAGGTGCTGGCCATCCTCGCCTCCACGCTCGCCCACGCCGTCGCCTTCGGGTTCCGGTTCTGGGTCGGCGCCGGGCTGCCGGCCGCGCGCGCCGCCAGGGGCGCGCCCGTCGCGCTGGCCTGCCAGCTGGGGCTGCTCGGGTGCAACCTGGCCTGCCACGCCGGGTTCGTGTGGATGCACTTCGGCGGGGCGGTCGCCGGCGGGTGCAGCGGCATCGGGGCCTGGGGGTTCAACACGCTGCTCAACGCCGCGCTGCTCTGGGTCTTCCTGCATTGCTACGGCAAGCGCGGCGTCTGCGACGACGACGGGGGAGCCACCGCCGCCGGAATCAAGAAGGCGCTGTGATTTGCGAGGTGCGAGGTGATTGATTCCGTTGATCCCACCCTCCCAGAACATGTAACATGTCATCGATCATCGATCTTTGCTGTACATATATATGTAGGCTCAAATTTGGCGTCCCAATGAGATGCGGAGGAGGCGCGCTGATATAAACAAAATTATAGAAATTTATTTATAGAGATGGATCGGCATACTAGTATGCATGTGATTGTGAATCACGTCTTATTGAGCTGACAATCAGAAGGCTTGAGCTGCGAATTTCTTTCTTATTGGTTGTGTGCCTGTGATCTGAGCTGAAATCGCAGCTCATCCAGAAGATCTGAGGTGCCATATGCGATTCTGAAGAAAGCTTGATTGATACAGTAAGTAAGTAGACACGCACGCGATTGGTGTTGTCTGCCTGCCAGTTACTGATAAGGGCAACTGACTGACCAGCCGGTGCACCTAATGCATGATACAGAGACGTGCAAGCACACCTGTGAGGAGTTGAGATTAGAATGGCTTATGCCAAAGTCCCCATATCTTGTTGTTTTGCCCGTTGTCTTGTGTAGTGGAAAGACATTGCAGAAGCGAACAAGATGAAAACTCAAACAAGATGGCATGCGGAAGTAGTAGAGAATCACAACCGGATGGGACACAGGAATCTGTGCCTGCCTCGGTTTCTTCTTTACGATCTTCAGTGTCCAAGGACATTCACATGCTCGCTGCGTGATCTCTGTTTTGTAGCCACATGATTAATGTAGTTCCTGATGAACAGAGAGGAGAGGAGATGGCGGCGACAGATAAACAGCCATTGCTGGCTGCATGTGAAGCTCCGCAGCTAGACGAGAAGAAATCCAAAACCACCAGGTCTTCATCGATACTATTCGATACTGTATGTTCCTGTTTCCGGGACCTGGAGCGATCTGAAATTAAACTGGGCGCCGCGTTGTCTGAACCTGTCTGCTTAATGCTGCAGGTAGTAGACGATAATACGTGGCAACAGTGTTTCAGGCTCCTGTTCAAACCCACCTGTGTCGTGTCGTGTGGGCTCAGCCAGGCCCCCACTCAAAATTTTGAATTCGACGTAAATCATCCGAATTCTGCAAATTCATGAAGAAGTGCCCCCACTCAATTCATATGCCCCCAGTTAGGATTTGTTCCGGGTTCGCCCCTGCCTACTACCGGTAAGTGCCCGACGACGCGCTCGCTGGCGAAACCCACAAGCCAGTCTGGTCTATGGATGCATCAGGTCGTTTCTTCCAGAAACCTTTGTGATCTACAACAAGACGATGAGTGTGGTTTCTAGATACTCCTTTGGAGAAAAGTCGAATACATGCATATAACTTTACTGCAACTGTGCCACTTTTCTATATTTTTCTCCCATAGGCTTCAGGACTCCTTTGATTTAAAGGATAGGAAAAAAATAGAAATATGAAAGGTATAGGATTGGAATGACATGTCTACTTGAATCCTATAGGAAGATGAAGTGTGTTTGATTGTAGCAAATAATTTTTTCATGAGGTATGAGCTAATGTTTGTTTCCTATAGGAATTGCACTACAAGATTCCTATAGAAAATTTTCCTTAGAATATGTTCCTATGAATCAAACAACATGTATAAATTTTTTTTCTATAGGAACCAAATCCTACACAATTCCTATGCAAATACTTTGAATCAAAGGAGCCCTCAGAATGGAATGGCCTTTTCAATGCAGGCATCAAAAGGTCAGCCATCTGTTACTGATATAAATTCGCAAGCAGGGTTTGGCTTGTACGCTTTAAAAAAGGTTCTTGTTTTATATATTTCATTTCTAGTCTTTCTCTTCTTGTGCCTTAAAGTTGAAACCTAGAAATATCTTGGATCATGTCATTATGATTTATTCCATTTATACTCTATGGAATATTTCGAGTCGTATATAGGTAGTATGCATGCTCTGTTTTGCTGGCATAACAAAATTCCGTTTGAGGCCTAATGGATGATGGTTACTCCCTCCGTTTCAATGAGCGTTTCAATGAGTAAGGCTTATTTTTAATTAAAAATCAACCTAAAGTTTCATCAACCTTATAGAATATACTATCAAGAACTATGATATTTTATAGATATCACATGAAAAAAAACATTTCATAATGTACATAACGGTGTTGATTTTGAATTGTACATATTAATAAGTTTTTATAGAATCTTGATCAAATTCAAGGTAATGTAACTATCGGAAACAATATAAGATTACACGTGCATTGTAATATAGGTAGTAATTAATAAGGGGTTGGGTGGTTGTACCCTCATCCCACCAGAGTTCAAACCACAGGCTTGACATCTGTGTGTCTCATAAAGGCGGAATATTTATTCAGTGGGAGGCGATGTTCCCGTCGACAGCGAAGCGTCTGTGGTGACATCGTTAATTTCAAAATCTAATCAGCCGGCTCAGTCTTTCGAAGATGCTCATAGCGGTAGGGTGTACGTGTGTGTTTATAGGGGTGAGTGTATGCGCGTACATGTGAGCATCTACATTTGTACGTGTTCCCTAAAAAAAGTAGTAATTAATAAGTGCATGCTGCTCTAGCTACAGATATTGCTTTATTCGCGTCTGTCTTCTCAGAAAGGAACTACCTTAGGCAGTGCTCACGAAAAAGCGCGGACTGTGACCGAAGACGAACAGGAATATTTAAAGTAGGTTACTGCTTAGTGCTTAAAGCATATGCAGCGTGTCTATCAGGTGAAAACAGATCAGGGTACTAATCTATTGCAAGCATGGAGTTCCGTTATGAAGTGGAATGCAGCATTTTATATTAAAGCGGGCGTACAACTTTTGTGTTAACGCGAAGTTGTGAAGATCGCGAGTATGTAGACATTACACCGTGTCGATTAAAACGGATCGGAGACACTAGGGGCGCGTTTGGTTGCCCCTGGCTCGCATCGGCCCAGCAAATTTCGGTCGTTTGGTTTTCTTGGCGCACTCGCGTTCTTGTATGGTACGGTTTTAAAAGCACCCCTAGGACAGGCTCCGGAGAAACGCTCGATTTGACAGTTTCTCGGGGGTCAGGCCCTGCCGAGACGAAAATCGACAATGCCATTCACGCGGGAGCTCCACCTCGGCATGGCGGGAGAAGCCGAAATCCCAGCGGCGTTGCGCGGCAAAGGTAGGGGTAACCTCCCACTTCGGTTACCCTCTCCATTAGCCCCCTCTCAAATTTTCCCTTCCCCAAATTTCGCACCGACGGCGGCGGCGGCGATCCAGATCTGGTAGCACGCATCTCCCTTTGGTCTCCGGCGCCGGACCAGGGTCCTCTTCTCCAGCCGCGGCGGAGCCTGCGCACATCTGCGGTGGCTTTCAGCCGTGTCCATCGTCCGCCATGGCGGAGGTAAGGGGAAACTCCTCCGCTCTACTGTAGTGTTAGATTCATGTTCGTAGAACTGGTTGGGTTCGATAAGACCGTTCGTAATGCATAGATCTTGTTTGAGTAGAGCGACCAGCTCCAGCTTGTGCATTACGCCGCAGCACGCATCATTTGCGTACAAGAGCCTAGATCCTGATGGTGCCCAAGAGAGCAGTTAGGCATGCTGCTTATCCTCGTGTGACATACGGACCTATGTTACAACGAGATCAGGAGAGGATTACCAACCTCAACAACATCTACAACTGCGACGACGTAGAGGCTATCTAGATGCTACGGATGAGAAGAGCTCCTTTCTATGCACTTATGAAAATGTTCAGGGGTAGAGGACTGCTGACTGATAGCATCCACACAATGGTCGAAGAACAAGTCGCAATGTTTATTCATATCGTCGGTCATAACTAGAGGTTCAGAGTCATCCATAACACATTCAGGCGATCCACGAAGACTATCTCTCGGTACTTCCAGCATGTGTTGTACGCAATTGGGGTGCTCAGAGGTGAAATGATCAAGCCAGCATCAATGAAAACACCAACCAAGATTAAGAACAGCTACAGGTGGTTCCCCTATTTTAGGGTGAGTACAAAATCATGTTCCTTCTACCTATCAGATGTGTGGTATGTCAGAAACATGACTGTGTGCTAAATTTTTTTACAGGACTGCATTGGGACTATTGAGGTACTCATGTCAATGCAAAGGTACCGAGATCAATGTATGCAGCATTCCGCGGGAGGAAGCATTACACTAGCCAGAACGTGCTAGCAGCTGTGGATTTCGATATGAGGTTCACCTACGTGCTTGCTGGGTGGGAGGGTTCAGCTCATGATGCGAGCATCCTGGCCGACAGCTTCTCAAGGCCCGATGGGTTGCAAATCCCTGAGGGTAAGATCTACCTTGAAGATGCTGGATATGCATGCCGACCTGAAATTCTACCTCCTTTCAGGAAAACAAGGTACCACCTCAATGAGTTCTCTGCGAAGCACTGACCTCTGAATGCGAGAGAGTTGTTCAATCTCAGACACTCAAGCCTTAGAGTCACCATTGAGAGGGCCTTTGCTGCATTGAAGAACAGGTTCAAGGTCCTTGACCAAAAACCGTTCCACACATTTGAGCACTCAGGTAAAGCTGGTCCTTGCTTGCTGCATTTTTCACAACTGAATCCTAGGTTGGGGCGAGGATGAGTTCTTCAAATAGGTTGTCACTTTTGATGAAGTAGAGATCGGCCATGGCATGGACGCGGGCGACAATGATGCCTTGAATGTGAAGAGACAAGAGTGGGCAGACGGAATGTGGGAAGCCAGAAGCAACACCACCATCTGAGAAAAGTGAAGAAGAAGTGAAGAAGAAGAACCCCCCTATGAACCCCTGTTTCTCGAACCCCTTTTCGATCCCCCGTATCTTGAACGATCCCATTATGATAGACTGCAATTCGTAGTAGCTAGAGAGCATCGTGTTATGAACTACCATTCGTAGCAGCTAGGGATGATTTCGTGAACTGCTATGCTTCGTAAGTTTGCAACTATCATGAACTGTGATTTCTCTGTGATGGAAGGTGAGAGCATGGTAAGGCTACCCATCATAGAGAAAAGGTAACCATAGGCATGCCTCGATGGTACCAAACATGCCTAATATCATCTCCACCGAGATTTGGGCTTGGTTGCAGGCAAACAAACAGAAAGTCTTTTTTGACCCAGCCGATGCAGCCCGACCTACCAAACAACAGACCAATTTCGTCTGTGGCTCGTTCTGGATATGCAAGTGTACTTGCACCGCTGCGCCAGTGAGCCACGAATCAGACGCAGACAATCAAACGCGCCCTAGAAAACACACCAGTGGTCGTCATCCCGGAAACGTGCATGCTTCTGTGAGAAGACATCATTGGCACTTGGCAGCACACTGTCGCGCGGTTAGAAAAATCCATCCATCGGCTTCCGTTCCCCAGTACGTCCCAATCGACATCAAACCGTCGTCGTCGATTGTCCAAGAAAATCAAGCACCGCACGAGACGAATGGTGTAGATCAGTGGATCGGAGGAGAAAAGCTAGCAGGTCGGCATCCGGGAATTAGCGTCGGTTACGAGATCAACGAGTACGTGGTACATAGGCTACGCCATAAGCTACCGTGAGAGGCTGGGAGATGAACATGAGCTCTCACATCAGTCATATAGCACATCAACCACTCTTTTTCTGTCAACTGTTACTACTACAACTACAGAAGTGGCTACGGGGCTAAACATGCACCATCAGTTCCGGGGCTGTTGTTTGAACGGCTGGAGGTCCAAAAGATGGGTGAGAGATCCTTTTTTTTGCGGGTAAAAAGATAATTACATTGAAATTCCGTTCATACAGAAAGATCCAGAAAACAGAAAGATATTACAGATAAGTCCCTTCTGGATCCCAACGAGGACGACGACCAGGAAGGGTCGGTGGCGCGCCGCTGCCGCTGCTCCTCCACACGGAGCCAGCTTCTCTGCACACGGGAAGTCGTCGAGCCACGGATCCATGGATCCATCGCCATGGACCATCGAAGATGCCGCGGAAATCCTCCAAACCATCTTTAACCTCCAGATCCACCTCCTAGCGACGAAATCCTATTGATTCTTCAAGCGCCCGAGAAGCCAGGGGCACTGGGAAGTCACGCACCTCACGACAGAGCTCCGAAGACCACCGCTGCAGAAGGGGAGATGCGCCGACGCAAAACGCGACACCGAAAACACCACCGCCTCCACAGCGCCGCCGGCTGGTACCCTACTGAAACGTAGACTATAAACAAGCCAGGATCCGGGGTTTTCCCACCCTCTCACCGCCACAGCGGTCGCCGGGGGGAGGAGGAAACCCTCGAATCGCTGGCGAGTGAGCTGGATCGACGAGCGGTGTCAAAAATCTCCTCTCTCTACTATAAAGGGAGGAACCGGTCCAAGGTGCGGTTTTAGCTGGTTGCAGATGGGTGAGAGATCCTAGCCATATAATCAAACTAACAGGTTGGCAGATTTTCCAGTAATTAAATAAAGAGGCTGGCTGATTTAATAGTTTAGTCTTCACACACAACTTATCTTACGGGGCAGGACAAAGGAGGCGATTGTTGAGGCGCATCTAAAACCCATATAGGGCTTCGTCCCTCTCGTCGGCGACGTTGCTGGTCCGCTCCGTCTCCGGTGGCCTTTGGGCCTTGGAGGCGTGGCGGACCGTGGCCTCTCGCCGGCGGGAAGGTTTCAGTTCTTCGTTTAGTTGTTTTCTGTGTCTTCTTCGGGATGGTAAGACGGCAGCTACATCCTGAAGTCAGAATAAGATCCTCCCCGTCCTATCCTCGCTCCGTTAGTGCGTGTAGCATCGGCGGAGGGCGCGTGGAGTCGTGTCCCACGGATCTTCTGGGATCCAGTCGGTTTTTGTGATCGTTGGTTTGGTTTCAGATCAGTCTCTTTCGATATACAGTTATCATCATTGGCAATGGTTGTTGCACTGGTGCGTTCTTCCTTCGTGGCCTTAGCACAACCTCTACTACGACAAGATTTGCCTGGCTCGGTAATGGAGGGGTGAGGACGGCGGCGTGCCTTCGACTCGCGCTAGTGTTTGTAGTTGTCGTTAGGTGGTCCAATGATCTATTTGTTGTTTGTATTATTTTGAACCTCTTTGTACTACTCTTGATACTACTCTTGATGATTATTAATAGATCGGTGGAATTTTTGAAAAGAAAAACTTGTCTTATCGCAAGCACGTGCGCTGTCTCCTGAAACATATATTGCTATATGCTCGTAATTGCGCACTCAACGATCACTAATTTAGCATACTATATATCCACTTTTATCCGTAAATTTAAAACTACATTTTTCTTTGAAAAGGCAAAACTTTGCCATTTTTATCTCCACTACCATTAAACAACAAACATTATCTAAAACATCTTATATTGGTGCAACTAGGCATTAATTCAATATGAACGGAGTCAATTCCGGATTGTATAAGGAAACAAGAGAAAAGCCGCCGGTTTCTAAGTCTGCGCCTCATGTGAAACAGTAGTAGTAAGGCAACCGGGCAATTTTACAAGTGCACCCGTATTGAAAACCTTCTTCGTATTAGAGAAGGAAAGCTACAATAGCACAGGAGTCCACGATTTGTTTTCAGCACGCAAGTTGCCTATAGCTACCCGGACAGTGTAAGAACGGTTTCTGCTTGCGATCTCCGTGGTCAACGCAGGTTGCCTAGCTACATCCTCATCAGATCCATCATGAAGCTCAATAGGGTTCGCCGCCGCCGCCGTGATGTAAGTCTTCGTTATTGCTTGTGCTGAGCTTTGGTTGTTCTTCCTTTGATGCAACTTAATGCGTACATCTATCCTAAAAAAATCCGATGGCTAAATGCAGTTGCAGAAAGCAGCAGCTATCAATGAAGATAAGCCGGACAGACTAAGCAAACTGCCCAAGGACGTGTTGCTCAACATCCTGGAGAGGGTGGATACATTTGATGCTATAAGAACTAGCATCCTCTCGAAGCAAATGCAGAACCTGCCCAGTATGCTCTCACAGATCGTCTTGGTACTCAGCACCCGAGATTTGATTCGAATGAATGGTGTCGGCTGATCTGACTGACAGGATACTGCGGACGAGGGCACCGGAGATCACAATTCGCATGCTGAAGCTCAGATTCATCTTGAGACTCGACGACTGCCTGTCCATCGGCAAATCTGTTGCCCTCGCCATGGCAACCCAGAAACTGGATGCAGCTGAGTTTGAAATTTCGACACAGACGGTTTCGGAGTGTTGCACTAAAGCTGACATGCTCTACTTTGCCAAGCAGTTCAACATGTTTATTGGTGATTGTCCAGATGCAAATTTGCTGGTCTCACAAGGCTGCATCTACAAAATATGAGGTTTCGTGAACCAGACATACACAACATCCTTAGCACTTGCAACCGGTTGGAGTCGCTGCGTCTCTTCCAGTGTGACGCAGGGATCCATTCGGTGCTGCAAGTAGAACACGCTGGACTTGTCGAGCTTGACATCACCTTCGCTCTGTTAAGAACACTGGACCTTAAATTTCTACCAAAGCTCAAACAATTGACCTATGATACTTGGTCTGGTTTTGAAATTCCGTTGGTTCTTGGTTTTGTTCCTCAGCTGTCAAAGCTAAACCTCATTAATAAATATAGTTTAGACAAAACCCTCGTGCTACGGGATCTGCTTGCGAATGTACCCTCCATAAACGAGCTGCATCTAGATTTCCGAAGTGAACAGGTAAATGCAATCATCTCTGTCTCTTTCTTTTCTTTCACTTGGGGGTGCATTTTTTGCTAAGTTTGTACTCATTGTTAATTTGTTTTATCTGTCCTAGATTTGGGTTCGGCCAGAATGCCCGAAACTGCTTGCACCTATGCTCGGCAAACTACGGATTGTGAATCTCAACAATCTACATGAAGGCTGTGATATCGCTTGGACAATGTTCATCCTTGAAGTTGCACCATCCCTAGAGGAGCTTTCCATCACACTATCAGGTCACAAGTGTCCATTCCAACCCATTCTCTCGAAGAAACCGGATGTGAAGTGGGAGCCGTCTGATTCTGCTCTGAAGCACAAAAATTTGTCTAAGCTAACCATCCATGGCTTTCAATCAGACAACAACTTCATAGGATATATCAGGCGCATCATGGAAGCTGCGGTGAACATACAGAAGGTATCTCTTCATGACTGGAAGGTTTGCATGCTCTGCACTGTCAGGAAGGTGAACATCTACGGTCCGTCGAGATATCCACGAACCGGTGAGGAGAAGTATTTGTTGAGGAAGAAGATTTCGGAAGGTTTTATGATGGCTTCTCCAACTTTGATTCACTTCCTGCCCTCATGCTTCGACCCACCTCAACGCTTAATGAAGTCTTTATAAATAAATAAATATTTATCATTTATGATGTCCTTAATATAGTAACATTACCATGATAGAGTCCCTGAACTTTGTTTTTTAAAGACCCCAGCATTGGTGTCTTGCAACGGCGAGGGAAGAAGCAGAGAGAAATGGGCGCCGTGCCGCCCTAGCGGACGATGCAGACACCATCATTACATGTAACTTTTGCTACTACTTAGTTTTTTTTTTGCGGTGAGACTCCCGTGACCTAGCCGCCCTCCTCCTCTCCCGCCCCCCTCCCGGGCAGCGGCGGAGGATCCGCCCGCCCCGCCCCGAGCAACCGCCCCTGCACCGCCGCCCCTCAGCCGCCGCTGTTGCCGGCCTCGGCCCCGGCCCTGGCCCCGGCTTTGACCCAGGCCCCGGCCCCGACGGCGGTGGCAGCGCCCCTTCCGTCGAACGACGAGGGGGAGGAGAGGGTTTCCGCGGCGGTGTTCCATGGGAGGTGATGAAGCGCCGGTGGAGGAAGCTGGGCGACACAGCTACTTGGCCGGGGCCTGATACTCTCCGTCGGTAGCCATGGAGGATTCGGTGGAGCGGTGGCAGCCTCCGCCCCGGTGACGGTTCGGCGGTGGTACGCATGATCCGCGCCGCCGCCCTCTTCCCTAGTGATTCGGCACGAGGGACTGTCGGCGTGGGGGCTGCTGGTCTTGCTTTGTTTTTCGGTGGCGGTCCTCGGGTTTCTCGCAAGCGAAGATGAAGATCTACCGGATGTCAGTTTGCTTTGATCTGGCTGGAGAGATGAGTTCTGGAAAGCTCCGCCGGCGAATGGAACAATGCATCTTTTGCCTCGAATTTGCTGGATCTTGTTGTATTCGGTTGCTCGCACCCATGTTTTTATTCCGACAGTTTGGTTCCGGAGGGAGCAGCGCGAAGCTTTATTCTTTGTTGACATCAGGTGACTTTTTGGTCCATGGTGAAGTCAGAAGAAGGAATATCACGAAGGCCAGATTGGTGGACTGGCTAAAGGTGGTTTGAGTCTCTGTGATGCTGAGGGATTTGCGTTTCGGGCTCCGCAGCAGTGGTATGCATGTGGGGCGGCAGCACAGGTGAACTTCAGAGTCTTCATCTCAGGGTGAAAACCCAAGGTACGACCTTAACTGGTTGTGCCTAACAATGACCTTGTTGGAGGCATTGTTTTGAGCGTGTGGACTATCTTCAGGGTGAAAACCTACGACCTTCAGTCGGGCGACGATGACGCTGGTGCACTGTTTCCTTCTTGGAGGCGTTTCTTTTGGAGAGTCCGTATTTCAGGTGTTGTCACGGTGGTGGTTGTATTGATGTTTTTAGAGCATCTCTAGTAGTTCCCCTAAAGCGTCAAATCCTCTAAAATAACTGCTTTTTTACCGTTTGCGAGAGAAAACAAAACGCGTAGACTAGAACCCCTAAACCTTCAAATCCGCAAAAAAATTAGGGGTCCAACCCTCAAACCCAATTTCAACCTGTAGAAGTGAGGGTTGGGGAGGCCAAACTGCCCCAACCCGCACTCCTCGTTCAAATCGCGCGGGACGGAATTTTCCCCTCCCCAACCTCCCGCCTCCGCGCCGCCGGCTGCCGCGAGCTCCCCCGCCACCGGATCCGCGCCTCCCCGCCGCCCCGCGTCATGACCTCCTGAGCCGCCGCGGCCACCCCCGAGCCGCCACGCCCACCCCTGCCTCCCGTACCTCCTCGAGCCGGCCGCGCCGCCCCCTGCCGCCCACCGCCTCCCCCGACCTCCCCCAGCTGCCGCCCTGCCGCCTACCGCCCGCCCCCGACCGGACCCGCCCGCCGCTCCCCGCCCCGCTGCTGCGCCGCCCCGCGTCGCCCCGAGCCGCCCCGAGCAGCCACGCCCCGTGCATGTATGGCATGTTCTTTATTTTTCTTTGTTTTTGTTTGTTTCAATTTTCCATATTTATTCATTAGCACAAACCATTTTGTTGTTGTTTTGTAGATGGAGGTGACCACCAACGACTCCATGTCGTTGTCCGATGATTCCGGCTGGTCGTCGTCGGACGATTCAGACATCGATGAGTTGCTTCAAGACAACGACGTCGAGATGATGCAAATCCTCGTCGAGGTGCAAGAATTTGAAGACCGCGTGAAGTTGATGGATCAGAGGAGG
This sequence comes from Lolium rigidum, assembly GCF_022539505.1. NCBI lineage: Eukaryota > Viridiplantae > Streptophyta > Magnoliopsida > Poales > Poaceae > Lolium > Lolium rigidum. Next base: position 268,690,481 of record NC_061509.1, read on the forward strand.
GGTCCAAGATGGGGCAAGTCACCATCTACCAGAACCGCGCCCTCGGACACGAGCATTTGATGCAAGACTACTTCGCCAAGGTACCGACATACCCACCTCGCCTCTTTCGGAGAAGGTACCGAATGCACCGTAGTTTGTGAAGATTGTCCAAGATTGTGAGGCCGCCTCAGATTATTTCAAGCATCGTAGATCCTCCGCCGGTATCATGGGATTTAGTGGGTACCAAAAGATATCAGCTGCAATGTGGGTGCTCTCCCATGGCATACCTATGGACTATACCGACGAGTATCTTCTCATTGGACAAGATACAATGACGGAGTCCATCATTAGGTTTGCAAAATTAGTCATCCGGTTGTATGGTGATGTGTATCTTCGGGCCCCCAACGAGCAAGATATAAAGAGATTGATGGAGATGAATGAAAAAAGGGGATGGCCTGGGATGCTTGGTAGTCTAGATTGCATGCATTGGACATGAAAAAATTTCCCAAAGGCATGGCAAGGAATGTATTGCGGTAAAAGCTGTGATGCTACCATTGTGTTTGAGGTCGTGGCATCGGCGGACACATGGATTTGGCATGCATTTTTTGGTTTGCCGGGAACACTCAATGATATCAATATGCTCAATAGATCTCCTTTGTTTGCAAGATTAGTTTCTGGGGATGCTCCAACTTGCAACTACAAAATCATGGACAATGAGAACTCAATGGGATACTATCTCACCGATGGCATTTATCCCGAGTGGGCAACTCTTGTCAAGTCCATCAAGGAGAAAAATGGGGTGCCCTTAACCAGAAAAGAGGCTCATTTCACCAAGACACAAGAGGCAACATGCAAGGATATTGAGAGAGATTTTGGTGTTTTGCAAGCAAGGTTTGCTATAGTTCGGGGTCCAGCTCGTTTTTGGGACAAAAAAACCTTGATCAACATCATGAATTGTTGTGTGATTCTACACAACATGATACTCGAGGATGAGAGAGGGTTAAACATGCCTTGTTTCTATGACAACGTTGATACCCGTGTGCAACCGGAAAGAAACCCTTATCGCATACAAGAGTTCTTGAAGCACATTGTGCGATTAAGGATGCAAAGACTCGTGGTCAGCTCCGGGATGATCTTGTAGAGCACCATTGGCAGTTGGATGGGCGGCGCCAAAGCCCATGATCTATCTTTGTTTTACTTTTCTATGTACTATTTGATTTGAACAATAACTGTAATAACTTGAATGATTATTATGTGCTTCAAAGTACTATTTGATGTTGTAATAATAACTAGAATGATTATTATGTGCTTCAAACCGTTATTGAGATGATGATAATTGTGATATATCAAATGAGTGTTTTTAAGGGTTTGAGGGTTCTAGTCTTTGCCCTCAATCCTCAATTTTAAGGGTTTGAGGGTTCTAGTCTTTACCCATGTTTTTCACCCCTCAAAAGTGCCAAAAAATGCCCATTCTCAACCCTTAAACTGCTTTGAAGATTTGAGGGTTTAGGACTCTACTAGTGATGCTCTTAGGTCCGGAATGCTGTAGCGAAACTTTTATTTCTTAGTTTTCTTTACTCTTTTTTGATTGTGTGCACCCGTTCTACCACTAGGATGAGGCGTTGTTACAGAGGATGGGTGTAATTGGTATCTTTTGATGTTAATATATTACTTTTATCTAAAAAAAACTTACTACTTGTTTTGCGGGTAATTGCTACTAAGTTGATCCCAGGGACATAAACTTGATATGAACCTCATTTACAAATCCTGTGCACACATCATACACAATTACACACCGAAATGAGCCTCAAGTCTATGGTGCCACCAGTACGTACAACTTTTGGTGCTTACAGACGTGAATTTTTTATCTGTCACTAATAGATAGTACTAGTATGCCTGCTCGCTGTATGCTTTTCTTATTACGACATGAATCAACTGCATCGAGAAGGATCAATCAGTACTCCGAGAGTCCGAGGTCGAGCACGCCTGGGATGCTAGCTTTTTTTTTTTTTTTTTGGCAAAGTGGGATGCTAGCTTGGACATGGCCTCGGCCCCAACGCGGGCGTTGCACATGTTTGCAAACGCCCTCATGTGCTTCATCCCGTACTGTCCCAGCGTCCTATACAGTTCCAGTCATTTTTTGATAAAAAAAACATGTATTAGTATCGCGGAGATACCAATTACACCCAGTCTCTGCAATAACATCATGCACTAATGGTATAAAGGATGCACACAACTAAAAAAGAAATTTTAAAAGAAAAAATTCGCTACAGAGATCCATAACTTGAAACAGCAACATGAAAGCACACACTCGCACATCTTGTCTTAACATATATGCATGCAAGTCTCATGCACTTTTCCTTATAGTTGACTATTTAAGTGTTTTATTATTCCGATTTGTTCTTTAAATTATATTGAAGATAAATAAACAAATTTGCATGACCAAACTTGTACTATTTTATGCAGGACACAATATCCCTTTCAAATCACCTATGGATGTGTTTGTTGGAAGACCAATTGAAGTCCAGAAAAATGAACAACCTACCATGGATGAGGTGAACCTTTCATACACTTTCAAAAGTGTTTTTCTGCACATAACGTATTCCTTACACTATCCCACAAAGCCATAAAACCCTAATAATTACGCAAGATAAGTAACAAAAAATATAAAAATGAAAAGAAACAGTTAAACATGGGTTTGTTTATTATTCTTTAATGTACAAAGATTTTCTCAAATCAAAGTGATAAGTGAGACATTTGAAAGATCATGATATGAACAAGAGGTGGTGCATATGGTGACTAAAATTAAAATAACGAAAGTTGCAAAATTTTAGTGAATTGTTTTTGTAAGATTTTCCTATAAACACCCTAATAAGCAATTCTATGAAGATAAACTTCTTGCAGAGTATACTGCACATAGTGAATGAGTTGAGTTAGAAAGTAAAAAATACAAGGATATAGACCGTAAACAAAAATAACCATCCGCCTCTTGTAATCGTCAAAAATACTATTACCTTCTCTATGGTATCTCTGGAAAAAAAAATTGCTCTATCCTCCGTCATCCTTTTCAATCGCGACGCATTGTCCCCGTTCAATTTAGTGTTTCTATCACCCTACAATAATTTTGTGATTTTTATCCTTACTACTGAAAGGACACAGATGTCGCCTAGAGGGGGGTGAATAGGCGATTTAAAACTTTTACGAGATGGGCTTAACAAATGCGGAATAAAACTAGCGTTTACTTTGTCAAGCCCAAAGCCTATATACTATGGTTCACCTATGTGCACCAACAACTTATTCTAAGCAATGGTTCACCTATGTGCACCAACAACTTATGCTAAGCAATACAAGCAAGTATGTGATAGCAAGATATATATAACTTCAAGCACGATGGCTATCACAAGGTAAAGTGCATAAGTAAAGAGCTCGGGTATAGAGATAACCGAGGCACGCGGGAGACGATGATTTATCCCGGAGTTCACACTCTTGCGAGTGCTAATCTCCGGTGGAGAGGTGCGGTTGCTTAGTGCTCCCGAACGCCACAAGAGGCTCACCTTGAGGTGTGGTTGCTCGATGCACACCAACGCCACAAAGGCCTCACCCCAAGATGCGGTACTCACGCCACACACCGAACGCCACGAAGGCGCCTCACCTAAATCTCCGGTGACCCTCGCCACAAAGGCCTAGGTCACGGTTCCACTAAGGGATTTCCTTCGAGGCGGAAACCGGGCCTTACACAAAGGTTGGGGCACACATCCACAACTTAATTGGAGGCTCCCAACAAATCACCACAAAGGTCTAGAATCCGTCTAGGGTTCCAAGAACCCAAGAGAAACAACTTTCTTGCTTTCACCTCCACGAATCACCGTGGAGAACTCAAACCGATGCACCAAATGCAATGGCAAGAACACCACAAAGATGCTCAAGTCCTTCTCTCTCAAATTCCAACAAAGCTACAAAAGCTATTGGGGGAATAAGAGAGGAAGAACAAAGGAATTCACAAAGAACACCAAGATCAAGATCTAGAGAGTTCCACTCACAAAGAGATGGATTTGATTGGTAGAAGTGTAGATCTAGATCTCCTCTTCCTTTTCCCTCAAATGGATTCAAGAATCATTGGAGGAGTAGAGGGATGTGGAAAGCTCTCAAGGTCAGCAATGGTGGAGAGCCAAAGGAGGAAGAAGAAGTGGGGAGAAAGAGGAGGAAGAAGGCCTTAAATAGGGTCTTAGATTTCTGCCCGTTGGGGCCAAAATCGCGACAGGCCGGCAGTGCCGGCCTTGTTCCACCGGCAGTGCCGGGGTGGCCGGCAGTGCTGGCCTTTTTCCACCGGCAGTGCCGGCCCGGCGGCAGTGCCGGGGTGTTTCCGGCGGCAGTTCCGGCCCCCCAGTTTTTTCCCAAACACCCGATACGAAAACCTCAAGAACTTTTGCACCCGGACTCCGATTTTGATGATCTTGGGCTCGTTTCGAAGCTAGTAACAAGCTCTACAAGATCATGCAGGGAACCATCATAGTCCAGCAAAGTAGGATAGAAACAAATGGATAAAGGTTTTACCTATCTATAAACAGCAAACCGGTAAAACCTCTAATATGGAAAATGCAACAACTTGAGTTAGGAAACTCGGATTTAGGTGAAACCAATTTTGTTGTAAAGAAGATGACAAGAGCTACCCCACAAAGAGTGAAAAGCTTAAGAACAAGTGGGGTAGGTTTTTCTATGTATTTTAGAGTGAAACCTCTCAATACGAGAAATCGAGAAAAACTCCAATATCGAAAACGCAACAAGTGATTCATGCGGAATCCGTTTTCGATGAACTAGAGCTTGTCATGAGAATAAGCACAAGCTCTAAAACACCATATGGATAAGATCCAAATAACAACCAAGAAAGATGATGCAAGGATGCAAAGGTTTGAGCTCTACGAAGGATACGATCGAGTTACTCACTCGAGAGCCCTCTTGATAGTACGGCAACTAAACTATAAACCGGTCTCCAACTACACCATGAGACCGGTGAGAAAGAAACCCTATCAAGAGCAAACCTTAACCTTGAGTATTCCACTTGAGCTTGATGATGACGATCTTGACCGCAACAAGATGGAACACCTTTCTTGATTGTGCTTGCTTGACGAAGTCTTGTGGATTGCTCCCCCATAATCCACCATGGGAGAGCTTCTTCTTCAGCACATCTTCACATATCCATGATCACCATATGGATGGCAAGCTTCAAGCAAATGATCTCTTAGAGATGGCTCATCTTGAACTTGCACATCATTTCTTCATTCTTCATCATGTTGATGTCTTGAAGTAACTTGAGGGCTCACTTCATCTTCATCTTCAAGACATACTTGACACTTGATATCCTTCATCAAATTCTTCTTATTGCAACCTTGAAGCCAACATATGGTTCAAGAATTGCCTATGGACAACTCCTACAAATATAACTCAATGCAAACATTAGTCCATAGGGATTGTCATTAATTACCAAAACCACACAAGGGGGCTCCATGCACTTTCAATCTCCCCCATTTTGGTAATTGATGACAATCTCTTTGAGAGGGTTTATATAAGGAATTTAAGTAACAAACAAGTTGAACATATAGAGCAAACTCCCCCATAATATATGCATGTGTGAATGATCTTGACTTTCATTGCATATATTGGCATTCAAAGCCTAGTGGAGTTTCCTCTAAATATTCAACTATGCAAAGCAACAATATGCAATGCAATAAAGGCACATGCTTAAGCACAAAGAAAAGAGGCACATGCTTAAGCACAAAGCAAAGACATAACCAAATTCCCTTAAACCCTCCAAACTTCTCCCCCATTGGCACCAATTGCCGAAATGGGTGAAAAATTTAGAAGGCCAATATAGTGAGAGTTCCTCCATAGCGTGTGCATTTCTCATAATTTGAGTGGAATCAAATGCACATATCCAATGACGAATATTCGGAAGGAATCACACTATAGATAGGATCAAAGATTGCAAAAAGATAACAAAGTCAAGAAGCTTCAACAAATGAAGCAAGCAACCAAATGAACCCCAAAGAAGATACAAAAAAAGATAGATATTGTGATAAGATCAAGAAGGTTGCTCTAAATAATATGAGGAAGCTCCCCAAGGTTTGTGCACAAAACTAGACAATTGGCATTGGAGTATAAGGTGCACAAACATGGAATCATCACTCCCATAATATCATACAAAACAAAAGATACCAAGTGAATCAAACTCTAATGATCACCACAAAATAGTGCCTTTAATAAAATGAGGAAGCTCCCCAAGGTACATGCATAAATTAAAGTGTTGCATTTGAATACAATATGCATAACATGGAATCCTAACTCCCTCATTACCATTTAAGACACAAACATTTGCAATAGATCATAGATGGACAATTAAGCTTAACACTTGCATCAAACAGATGGTTGAGCAACAAGTAAGAGGCACCATAATAAAAGGCTCAACCAAGAGGATATGTGAAAGGCATGAAAAAGCATATTATAAGACTATTACAAGGATGAGCAAAAAGCATCATCATAGTCTTCAAAGAATTATATTGCTTAGAATGACCAATCAACATACAACAACAAAAAATAAGATATCAAATGAAGATGTATCATCTCTTATGTGTATAAGTTTCACTAAGTGGACAAAATCACTAAGATGTTTATCCATAACGAAACATGTACACGCAAAATAGATATGAAAGAAATATAGCATGATATCCAAAATGAAGTCATGCAATATACCAATAATAATTTTTGCTTAATAGCATGGCCAAAGGCTCAATTTTATCTTATTGTACATTCATGAACTTCAACCACAAACATCTAAAATACATCACAAATATCAACAAGGGATAGAAGATAGTTGGGATGCATTGAGATAGGCAACAAGTATCACAAACGAGGATGCTAAAAGAAATAACTCAATTTGCACTTTCATCGATATTGCACATGTGAGCGGCTTGGGGAATTGATATGCAATAAAATTGCTAGATAGGCATAGATGGGATGGGTGAATCATGATCATGATTTTATATACTTCCCAACATATGCACTCATCTCAAATTACTCACATTCACAATAAAGAGGTTTCATAAAACCTTTTTCAAGAAGCACAATATTTGCAAATCAAGAGATTCATGCCAAGATGCAACCATAAGGTTGGATACAAGAAAATTATGCATGAGAAGATACTTGTTACCAAGATAGCATTGGTGTGGATGTAGTAGATATGTGTTCGTTGACCATCCTAGCTTGCCTCAAGTTACCATTGAGTCACCACTTCTTTCCAAGAGTGAGACAAGCATCCAATGCATATCCATTGTACCTAACACAAAGGTAAGTACAACATGGTTCCCAAACTAATTGGGTCCAAAGTAGTTAGACACACTACAACATATAGGACAAACTCCACAATTCTATGTGCATATAGATATGAAAATGAATTTCATGCACATCTTAGCCAAATTAGGATTTGATGGAGTTTACCCTATATATTGGATCAAAGAAAGTAACACATGCCATAAGATATACATATATTAAATATGCATGCACAATACTTTCAAGAACCAAAGGAAGATACAATTTGGACAAAACACTAAATAAATCAAGAGACAATGGTTGCCCAAATTATATCAAAGAATCAAATCAACACAAGATTGACTCCAAAGAATTATCTCATTATAAGAAGCTAATTAAACCTAAACACAACGGAATGAGATAACCAACTCCCAAGAGAGCAAGGTTCCAACAAATAAACCAAACCCTCGAAACTTTTTATGATGGCACAAAGTACCAAAAAGAAAGTTTATGTCTCCCAAAACCAAATTTTTGATAATGATCAAGAGATGTTAAGCATTCTAACAAATATAGGAGATCTCCCCCAAGATTAGTGCATTATCTAGAATTTTGCATATGAATACTAAATGAACACAACTAGGATCATCACGCTACCTATATCTACTAAAATGCTAAGAAAGTTTGAATAGACAAATTAGATCCATAAGATGCAAGGAAGACACATGGGAGTCAAAGCAAAACAAATTCATGGCAATAAATAAGGCAATTTGAACACAAGAGCCAATGTATATATGATCAATAAATATCTACCTCATATTTTATTACCACTTGTCCTAGGACAAGAGGTATTAGGAAATATTTCCCGGTGGTAGTTTGTAAGTATACATAAGATCATATTTACAACGAATAAAGCATATGGTAAAAGATAAGAGTTAACCATCATGCAAAGGGAGTTTCTTGATAGCTTCAATTAGTCATACCAACATGCAAAGCAATTAATAGTATTCATACCAACATGCAAAGCAATTAATAGTATTCATACCAACATGCAAAGCAATTAATAATATTCATACCAACATGCAAAGCAATTAATAGTATGACTTGAAGCATATGGTTTTCCAAAAATGTATTGAGGGACACATTGTGAAAAACCATGCCAAGAAAAACTTTCACAAATAAGATCCATAAAGATATTTAGCAATGAAGTCATTTAAGCAAATTGGAACTTGTTTGAGAAAACATGTCACATATGAGAGATAATTTACAATATCAATTCTATGTGACACAACCTCAAATGTTCACATTTCCTAGGCTTGTAATATGCACAAAGCTTATTACTCCCCCATAATGTGATAAATAATATATTTTCACAAGAGGCAAATAAGATCCAACTAGAGATATTAATGGACATTGGAATTTGAATTTCTCATGAAGATGACATACCACATAGAGACTAGATAATCTTGCAATATCAATTCTAAGTGATATTCCTCATGTACACACATTGTTAGGATCATGAAATTCCCAAAGGAATATCACTCCCCCAAAATGGGATAGTCTATTAATCACTCATAAGAGCCATATAAGATACAACAAGATGCAAAGGGGCTCCAACACAAACACAAATACATGGTGTGCAACCCAACATACATAGACTTGATTTCTCAAGAAAAGCAAGTAGGAAGCACAACATATACAAACACATGCTAGGAACAAAACTAACACATGCAAAGGGGCGAGTAACTTTCAATATAAATGAGTTGAGAACATGTTACCGCAAGGAGGAACATTGGATATATGATAGAAGCAAGATAATCAAAAGACTTGGCTTGAGATAATATAAATGATGAAGATCCCTTAATTCTTCATGATGTAGCCAAGTCTCCAATGCCCTCCAACAAGCACCTATTGATCAAATTTTGGATTGTTGGTCCCCAACTAAGTTGGGTCCTAAGAGGTTAGTCACAATAGGCTTGGCAACCCAAATGGTTCTTTTCTTGACACCACTTTGAGCACCAACATATTTGGCAAACACATTGCCACCCTCATCCTTACGAATAGAATAAATATCATCAATGGTGATAGAGTTGGATGAGGTACCAATAGTGCACAAGGAGGAGATGTGGCCCTTCTCACGGCATATGTAGCAAGTTCTTTTCTTCTCCTTCTTGTCACTAGGTTTCTCCACAATGGGAGCATTGGCTTGTTTCTTCTTGGGAAGTGGCATTTCTTCAACTTGAGGTTGAATATGAGTTTGAGCTTGAGGCCGCTTCCCTTTTGCTTCTTCTTCAAAGGGCAAGATCTAACATGGTGCCCTTCAATATTGCACTTGAAGCAAACAATCTTGGCCGGGTCTTTGACTCTTACTTGGCCCTTCTTCTTGTTGTTGTTCTTGGACTTGTTCTTGTTGTTGGATTTGAATCCAAGTCCACTCTTGTCATTGGGGGATTGTTGCACACTTAACATCGTGTCAAGTTTGCATTTCCCTTCTTGACTCTTTACCAAGTCGGTCTTCAAAGAAGTGACTTGGGCCTTGAGCTCTTTGATTTCCTCTACATGGTTAGTAACAACACAAGTACTAGAGGAAGTAGAACCTTCATTGTTAGAGCAACAAGGCAAGGAAGATAATTCATCACAAGATTTAGCGATACTATGAGTGGATGAATTACAAGGACTAGCACATTGCAATATATCATTTTGAGTAGTAGTGCTAGTATCCACATGAGGCTCACAAGGTGTTTCCTTTGATATGATAGCCTCATGAGCTAACTTTAGCCTATCATGAGAGGCTAGAAGGTTCTCATGGGAGCTAGAAAGCTTTCCATGATATTCTTCCAATTTCCCATAATTGCTAGTTAGCAATTCAAGTTGAGCCCTTAGCTCAACATTCTCCTTCAAGATAGATGCTTCACAAGAAGTAGAGTTAGTAGCACAAGCATCATCACAAGACATATTAAGAAGAGAAGGTAACATAGCATGCTCTTTTAAATAGGAAGCTTGAAGTTGCTCATGGGACTTGGTGAGGATAGAGTGTTCGCTCTCCAAGACCTTGTGGGCCTTGTCTAGATCATCTAGATCCTTAACAAGTTTATCATGACCAACACCAACTTTGGAATTTTCCTTTTTAAGCAATTTTAGTTGAGCTTTAGCATGGTCTCTTTCCTTAGTGAGTTTAGAAACTATTTCATTTTGAGACACTTCAAGGGTTTCAAGTTGCTCTTCAAGAGAGGCTACGGTCTCTTGTTCTTCTTCAAGATCATTCTTTAGTGATGCTACATCATCGGCATACTCTCGTTCAAGAGCACCCTTTTTATCAATGGTGTTCTCATGCATCCAAATAAGTTTTTGGCTCTCAATAGCGGTAGTCAAGATTTCAAAGAAGTGAGTGCTAGCAATTTTATCTTTGCAAATAACCTTGAATACACTCTCACCTTTATCGCGTAGAGAGACAACCCAATCCTCTTCTTCATATTCATCCTCATTCTTATCACCACGAGACATATTAGGTTCCATGGTAGGAGGTACCGTGGAACCCTTGGCCATAAGGCATATATGAGGACCGTGAGATAAAGATGAGGAGTTACTTGAGGCTCCTTTCAAGATCTTGTCTTGACCAATAGAATCTTTGGTTTCCTCTACATTGTTAGACACACAACAACTAGAGGAAATAGAATCATTTTTATCATGGCCACAAGACAATGCAAGCATATCATCATTAGTTTTTTTCAAGCAACTTACACATGATATGCAAGGACTATCAACACAAGCATGTAAATCATTTCTAGTGCTAGATGTGTTTGAGTCCAAAGATGAAACATTGCAATGAGATAGAGATGAAGAATCATCAATAGAAAGCTCAATATCAACATTGCAATTTTCATCACCACTCACCATATCATTACCTTGTGTCTTGACACACTTTGGTGAAGTGGATGAAGATGAGAACTCATCACGGCCGGAAGTGGAAGCAAAACAATCATCCTCAATGATATTGGACACATCATATTTATCTTGAAGCTTTGTCCATAATTCATGAGCGCTCCCAAAAGGCATGATTGAAGAAGTAACTACATTGCTCACAACAATGGAAAACACATGAGAAGCAAGAGCATCGAGGCAAGAGTTTTTCTCCTCCTCAAGAGATAAATTTTGAGGATCCTTAGGAGAAGAAAAACCCATGTCAAGAAATCGCTCCATGTCCGGGGACATACGCCGCAAAATATTAAGCACATAAATTTTCCATAGAACATAATTTGTGCCATCAAATATAACCAAGTTATTGTGTGCTAATCCCCTAACCGACATCTTTACTCTCAAGGCGGTGAAGCCTAAGAATGAGAGACCTTGCTCTGATACCAATTGAAAGGACACAGATGTCGCCTAGAGGGGGGGTGAATAGGCGATTTAAAACTTTTACGAGATGGGCTTAACAAATGCGGAATAAAACTAGCGTTTACTTTGTCAAGCCCAAAGCCTATATACTATGGTTCACCTATGTGCACCAACAACTTATTCTAAGCAATGGTTCACCTATGTGCACCAACAACTTATGCTAAGCAATACAAGCAAGTATGTGATAGCAAGATATATATAACTTCAAGCACGATGGCTATCACAAGGTAAAGTGCATAAGTAAAGAGCTCGGGTATAGAGATAACCGAGGCACGCGGGAGACGATGATTTATCCCGGAGTTCACACTCTTGCGAGTGCTAATCTCCGGTGGAGAGGTGCGGTTGCTTAGTGCTCCCGAACGCCACAAGAGGCTCACCTTGAGGTGTGGTTGCTCGATGCACACCAACGCCACAAAGGCCTCACCCCAAGATGCGGTACTCACGCCACACACCGAACGCCACGAAGGCGCCTCACCTAAATCTCCGGTGACCCTCGCCACAAAGGCCTAGGTCACGGTTCCACTAAGGGATTTCCTTCGAGGCGGAAACCGGGCCTTACACAAAGGTTGGGGCACACATCCACAACTTAATTGGAGGCTCCCAACAAATCACCACAAAGGTCTAGAATCCGTCTAGGGTTCCAAGAACCCAAGAGAAACAACTTTCTTGCTTTCACCTCCACGAATCACCGTGGAGAACTCAAACCGATGCACCAAATGCAATGGCAAGAACACCACAAAGATGCTCAAGTCCTTCTCTCTCAAATTCCAACAAAGCTACAAAAGCTATTGGGGGAATAAGAGAGGAAGAACAAAGGAATTCACAAAGAACACCAAGATCAAGATCTAGAGAGTTCCACTCACAAAGAGATGGATTTGATTGGTAGAAGTGTAGATCTAGATCTACTCTTTCTTTTCCCTCAAATGGATTCAAGAATCATTGGAGGAGTAGAGGGATGTGGAAAGCTCTCAAGGTCAGCAATGGTGGAGAGCCAAAGGAGGAAGAAGAAGCGGGGAGAAAGAGGAGGAAGAAGGCCTTAAATAGGGGTCTTAGATTTCTGCCCGTTGGGGCCAAAATCGCGACAGGCCGGCAGTGCCGGCCTTGTTCCACCGGCAGTGCCGGGGTGGCCGGCAGTGCTGGCCTTTTTCCACCGGCAGTGCCGGCCCGGCGGCAGTGCCGGCCCGGCGGCAGTGCCGGGGTGTTCCCGGCGGCAGTTCCGGCCCCCCAGTTTTTTCCCAAACACCCGATACGAAAACCTCAAGAACTTTTGCACCCGGACTCCGATTTTGATGATCTTGGGCTCGTTTCGAAGCTAGTAACAAGCTCTACAAGATCATGCAGGGAACCATCATAGTCCAGCAAAGTAGGATAGAAACAAATGGATAAAGGTTTTACCTATCTATAAACAGCAAACCGGTAAAACCTCTAATATGGAAAATGCAACAACTTGAGTTAGGAAACTCGGATTTAGGTGAAACCAATTTTGTTGTAAAGAAGATGACAAGAGCTACCCCACAAAGAGTGAAAAGCTTAAGAACAAGTGGGGTAGGTTTTTCTATGTATTTTAGAGTGAAACCTCTCAATACGAGAAACCGAGAAAAACTCCAATATCGAAAACGCAACAAGTGATTCATGCGGAATCCGTTTTCGATGAACTAGAGCTTGTCATGAGAATAAGCACAAGCTCTAAAACACCATATGGATAAGATCCAAATAACAACCAAGAAAGATGATGCAAGGATGCAAAGGTTTGAGCTCTCCGAAGGATACGATCGAGTTACTCACTCGAGAGCCCTCTTGATAGTACGGCAACTAAACTATAAACCGGTCTCCAACTACACCATGAGACCGGTGAGAAAGAAACCCTATCAAGAGCAAACCTTAACCTTGAGTATTCCACTTGAGCTTGATGATGACGATCTTGACCGCAACAAGATGGAACACCTTTCTTGATTGTGCTTGCTTGACGAAGTCTTGTGGATTGCTCCCCCATAATCCACCATGGGAGAGCTTCTTCTTCGGCACATCTTCACATATCCATGATCACCATATGGATGGCAAGCTTCAAGCAAATGATCTCTTAGAGATGGCTCATCTTGAACTTGCACATCATTTCTTCATTCTTCATCATGTTGATGTCTTGAAGTAACTTGAGGGCTCACTTCATCTTCATCTTCAAGACATACTTGACACTTGATATCCTTCATCAAATTCTTCTTATTGCAACCTTGAAGCCAACATATGGTTCAAGAATTGCCTATGGACAACTCCTACAAATATAACTCAATGCAAACATTAGTCCATAGGAATTGTCATTAATTACCAAAACCACACATGGGGGCTCCATGCACTTTCAACTACCCTATTTTTCATCGCTTCACAATAACCTATGGGTGTTGAAAAAAAGTTCTAAAATATGACACTACAGTAACACTTTTGTGTTACTTGAATAGTGCTTCCACCAGCACTTCTGCAGAATTCCAGCAATCAAGATATTTTACTATTTCTACAATATTTTGACCAAAGATCAAGATACCTATTATAGTAGAATAAATTATATATACTTATGTGAGTATAATAACCAACTGACAATTATAAGCATTTCAGGCGGGACACCGTGCTAGTTTATACTGAGCATATGTAATGACACATGTGTACGTGGTAATTGCAGATAAATCAAGTTCATGAACAATTCGTCATAGCTTTGCAAGAATTGTTCAACAAGCACAAGAATAAAGCAGGATGCCCCAACCTCCAACTAAGAGTCATATGAGTGTTCTTTATTTTCAGGGGAGAAGAGTCATATGAGTCTGGACGGACACTGAACAAATGTACCCATATAATACCGAAGGTCGTTTCATAATGGTCAGGATTCTGATAGTTTATCTTGTCTCAATTGCTCAGACTAGCACTTACGGTGAAGTGAGAAAAGTGGTCCTCCAAATGGAGCACAATAAGAGCATCTCCAGTCGCGTCCCCCAAATCGTCCCCCAAACCGCGCCGGATCGAGCGTTTGGGGGACGTGTTTCGTTCGTGCCGCGTTTGGGGGACGTCGCTCCCCAGCCGCGTCCCCCAAACGCCGCCCCCAAACATTTAAAATAATTTTTCTGGCATTTTTATTTCAATTTCCACAAACTAATACATAATTTGGAACGTGGTTTACACGAAAACACAGTTTGGAACATGGTTTTCCACAAACTAATACATAGTTTGAACCATGGTGGACACAAATATAAAATATTGCAAAGAAACTAAACCTAACTAGGCCGTGCATCGAAGGTTTCGTGTGTTCGCTGCTAAGAAAGAACACTCGAGGGCACACCCGAGTCACCTAAACTGGAAAATCCAGCGGGAGGATGGTGCCCTTGTTGGTTCTACCGATGAGGCGAACAGGCAGAAACCTCCGTGCACGTATTCGCTGCGAAGAAACAACACTCATTCAGTCGTCCTCCTCGTCGGTGCTGTCGTCGTGGGAGTCCCTGTCGACGTGGTAGTCCCGAAGGCAGCGCCTCTCGTCGAAGACCTTGACTTTCATGTCCCTGTTGCCGAAGTAGGAGAACACGAGGATGAAGCCGGCTTGGAGGCTGTGGTGGCGCGCGAACTTCTCCCAGCCGATGTTGAGGTACATCTTGCCGCGCGCGTCGTAGATCGCCTTGACGATCCACCGGCAGTAGCCGCACGAATGCTCCCGCGGATGCATCGTGCGCGGGCGTACGCCGCCGACGTACTCGGCGAAGGAGTCCGGCAGCCTCCGGATGCCGCGCGGGTCGCCCTTGAGGACGTGGACGAACTCGAACAGGACGTCCGGCTCCACGTCCATCTCCGACGATGATGAAGGCGGCGGCGTGGAAGGCGACGGCGAGCGTTCAGCTATGCCGCGGCCACGACCACGACCACGACCACGGCCGCGACCGCGAGGTCCGCCTCTACCAGACATAGCGTCGAGTCTTGTTGAGAGATGGTGGCGGCTAGGGTTTGGGAGAGAGGCGCTAGGGTTTGTGTGTGAGAGGGACGATGAGAGGCGCCCCTTTTATAGGCCGGAGGGAGGCGGAGGAGCGGTGGCGCTCATTAACGCCGGCACGCGGAGCTAGGCGCGACGGGACGCGTCGGCTGCGCCCTCTCGCGGGAACCGCACCGTCGGCTGCGCGCCAATAACTTCCGTCGCGAGGTAGGCGACGGTTAGGTTTAAATTAATTGTGCCGCTGACCGGTCGGCCCCGCCACTCCCCGCCTCGCTTTTCGTTGTGTCCGGCGTTCCCGGTGCGTCCCCTGTGGGACGGGGACGGGCTCGGGGCGCCGGACACCGAATGGGGGCGCGCCGGACAAAAAAGGGCTTTGGGGGACGCGGCTGGAACGCTTTTTTTGTCCGGCGCGCCCCAAATCCCTTTGGGGGGCGGTTTGGGGGACGCGACTGGAGATGCTCTAAGACCCTAGGCTACCGAAACTTTTGAGATATCATTAAGTGGTGCCTTCTAGATTCATTAGCCATTCTTCGTTCCCGAAAATCTCGTTTTGGCATAATTTTGTTGACAACATTTTGTTGCCTACGATTATTTACGTATAGCGAATCCAACAATATAGGTTGATCTGCTTTATTAAACTTAGATTCAAAATTTACGCAAATCTCATGCTTAATTTGGTTGTGGGCCATGTGATATGACTGACTCAGACAACCTTTATGCAAGGGAGGAACGTCCTCGAAGTGGTGGTGATCCTTTATTAGATTGTCCACGAACTACACCAGAAAAAAAAACGGAGCTATATTTTAAATTTAATTTAAAAATATGTTTGATAACATAAAATTGTCTTTTCAATAGACCTTGAGAATGACAAGGTTAGAGGTAGTTGGGCCTTCGCCCTTCTATCTAGCAGAGGTATCATTGAAGGTAGTGTGGACATTAAACAGAATGACACTGTTGGTCACTATTTCTTAACAATCTAAGAGCTCAAGCAAGACCGCCCATTATAAATCATACTATCCAATATTATGAAATCTTTATTTGTTTTCATGATTGAGTGTGCAAAACTGAATTGCCAAATTGAGGGGTTGTTCCACATCTAGTTGATGGTGGACTACCTATATTTCACTACACCAGCGACATAATTCTTTTTATGGATCATGACCTCGAAAAGGCAAAGAATCGGAAGCTATAAGAGTGCCCAAGCTGCAACCGATCAATATGACAAATTATTCGGATTGAGCATGAAAAGTTTCCAATTAGGTATTTCGGTATTTTGATCCAATACCAGAGACTAAAAAGGAAAAAAGAAAAAACACATCGAGGATTGTCTCCATAAGAGGTTAAGTAGTTGGAATTGAAAGATATTTTTACCATGAAATCGATGAGAAATCCCCTATGGTGTATTTTTTATAAATTTATAAATGACCTGGACTGCACGCGATCGACGGATCAATAGGCGTCGGCAGAAATAGTAGTGGTGCGCGCGTGCGTGTCCGAAGCGGTATCTTATGCGATCTTCTGTAGGAATAAACTTGGCAAACATCTCAAAAAAAAAAAAAAACTTGCCAACTGCGGGTGGCCGGACTGTGGTCGATCTGGTGCAGGCGCCTGATCGAACACGTTGAGCGCATCTCCAGGTCGAGCTTGGAGGAAACAAGCATCTCACGTGATCCTGATCCACGCAGATGCAGGCAGCAGGATAAAAAAAGCGCCCATGCAAGATTTAGATTTTGGGCTTATTTTTACCAGAATTTACAGGTTCATTCAAAAAAAATGAAAAGTGGTCAAATCCGGATATTCTAAGTATGGGTTGAAAAGGGCGCGCCAAATAGATCCTGGAAAACTGTAAAAGCTGGAAAATATTTTCCTGTGACCCGGATATCATCACCCGAGTATCCCATAAAACCTTTTTCTCGTAGAAATTTTGAGGTGAATTGGAAACGAGTCAGCGCTCGAGACGGCACTGAAGACTCTCGACCTCGATTCCACGATGAGGAGATTCGATTCCGGTGTCAATCATCGATTCCCGATGCGGAGGTTCAATTGTGATCGAATTTCGATCCAATTAGCGATGAATTTGGAGCTACTTTCACCGTTGAACTCTGGTCGAGCGACCGACGGGGGAGTGGCAAAGGGGCAAGCGACAACGAGCCAGTCGCGTGCATGAGCCAGGCACGCGCGTGCGAGCTTGCCATGGACGGGTTCATGCTAGGGCGGGCGCGCCTGGTGAGGAGTGGCATGCAACGGTGCATGCTGGAGCCAGTCAGGAGGACAAAGAAGAAGGAAAAAAGAGCTGAAAGTGGATCTGAGTTATTATGAAGGGCTTTCCGATATCTGTTATGACTATTAAAATGAGTCGTCGTACAATCCTAGGCTCCTCTTTCTCTCTTCTCCGGCAGCTTCTCCGGCCGGAGCGAGTTGGAGAGAGGATGCCGGCCCCCTCCTATCCATAGTAGTGATATGATTTACTTTCACTTTTCCTAGTATGGCGCTATGCCGAAGGGGAGTTGGTCACGCCCCTCCCCTTGTCGGCTACTTCTTCCACCCCATCCAAACCCCTCTCCTGCAGCCTAGCCACAAAAATGAGCGAACCCGCTACAAAACCGTGTTCGCTCCCATCGACGCGTCCTCCCCACTCCTCTCCCTTGACTTCGCCTCAAGCTCTCCTATTGCCACCAAGGCCTCCTGCTTCTCCAGCCCACCATAACGACTTCAAAGACTATCATCCCCCGCCTTCTCGTCCTCGACCCGGCAACCCGCTGCCGCCGTGCTAGCGCACATCCAGGCACTACGTCGGCTCTGCGCTGCTTTCCCGCAATCACCCGAGCAAGCTTATCTCCGAGGTCGTCTGCCTCACCATCGAAGACCGGCACCCATGCGCCTAGGTCGCGTCCGTTTACAACAACAACTGCTCCTGGTGCACATTCCCACTTGACTACAAGGTTGTAATGGTATACGCTACTCTAACCTATATTTTGGTTAACTATGACACCATAGATAAAGTGTGGGCTAATGCAAGATGGATAACAATTCACGAGAGCAATGCAAGATTTACATTGGCTGACAAAATCCAGCAGCAGCTGCAGCACAGTTAAACTGGCCAGGGGCAGTTCCTCCAAAAGAGGGAAAGCAACCACACAAAACTCACACATATTTACATATCCAAGGAGGAGTTTGAGATTTAATTACATGGCCAGCACGCATAAACGTCCACAAGTTCTGCGGCATCAAGGTAGATGATGATGCTCATCGCCTTGATATTCAGTACTGTCGATGTCTCCATGGCACACAGTAGTTTCAGGATACATCTTACGTCAACAGGAAGGGTAATCAACTCGATCGAGCGTGCCCATGGGGAGCTGGACTTGGGTGATTGCCCGCGGCAAGAATGTCCTTAATCCGGTTTAACGGTGCGACAGCGTGGTTGATCCTCTGAAAAGTAAATAAGAGTTTGGTGGTTATTCGAACTCAGCTTCCAGTTGGCACTGTAAATCTAAGCACGCTACAAAAGAGACACGAACAGGAGTT
Source organism: Lolium rigidum (assembly GCF_022539505.1). Lineage (NCBI taxonomy): Eukaryota > Viridiplantae > Streptophyta > Magnoliopsida > Poales > Poaceae > Lolium > Lolium rigidum. Next base: position 268,709,643 of record NC_061509.1, read on the forward strand.
GCAGCAATATAAATGTCAGGGAATTTCTAACATGCTACAGGAGATTCTAAAATCAAAGTACCTGGGAAATTCTAGCACTATATGACGGTTAACAAAGCATTACAGGCGAGAACTTTTAAGCATAGTAGGTTATAGGAAATTAAATTCTTACGGAAAATAAACTATTAAATGAAAAAATAAAACAGTGTTCCTTAACAATGTGTTTATCAATTGAGTAGTATCATAAGAGCATGCATGATACATCAATCAGCAATATACTACAAGAATAGCAAAGGCAAACAATCTGATTTTCCTCCGAACTATATAGGTAACTTTCATTAAAGCACATGAGTAATATTATTCAGATAAGACATATGCATGCTATCACCTACCTGGATTTCACGCCCAACTAGTCTGTTCAGTTTGGAAATTTTGGCTAGTATGTTGGAAAGGGAGGTGTCCCACGATTACCTCCTTGCTGCTAGCAGGTTGCAGTTTGACCTGCTGAAGATGCAGCTTGCCCTTGAGCCAGCGCCGCCGGAAATACGCCATCCCCATCAAAGCAGCACCGGCCACAATAATCGGCCAGAACTTGTTACTTTCCCTAGCACTCTTGTACAGCGATATAATCTGCTTCTGCCACCAAGCACCGCGTGGGCCTCCAGAACCATCAGGCCTGCTCTCTTCACCAGAGGCAACAACCTTGGATGAACCGGTGACAGTGTCCACATTTTGCAGGGTTGGATCTTCAGTTTTCTCCTCAGTTGTTTTACTCTCAGTAGCTGACCAGTTCAATCCTTTCTCAGCAACCACCGCTGCAGTGTGACCGGATGACGAGAACATAACCGTGTCTTCCGTGGCCAAACTCACCCCACGGGACGTGTTGCCATCATCAGGCTCCATATCAACCGAGGAAAGGCTTTTCCCTTTGTCGAGGGATGGGATCCTATCAACATCATCACCCTTCAATTTCTCCTCATCCCTATCATCATCGCCAGTGTCAGAAACTGCATACTGGCTGCCACGCGCCTCCTCGCGCTCTGTGCTACCAGCTTCCACGAGGAGATTCTCAGCCTCATTCCGAGGCACCGAGAAATGGCCAGACATCATCAGTGCCGCAGCTGCTGAATCAACCCCCTTCGTGCCATACACATGGCCCGCAGACTCCTCATCGGAAGGTTCGGATCGTGCCGGACCAGGTGTGGATGCGTAGTTCGATGCGGTCAGCTGCACAACCTCCCAGTCGTTCCCTCGGGGCGAGGTCTGCCCGGTGCCACTGTTTCCAGGCTCCATCTTCCTGCGATCCACTCAAGTCAGAAAACCCAACCATGCAAAGCTATGCGTGACAATCAGTTTGGCACTGCATAATGCATGATTTTTTAACTAGTGCGATCCGTTCAAGTCAGAAACCGCAACCGTACTAGGATATACATTGAAAAGCAGTTTGGCATTGCATAATGCGTGATTTGGTAAGTAGTGAAATGCAAACATGAGAGAAATAACTAAAGAAAAGTAGCGGGCTGAGCATATGCTGAAGAATTCAGTCTGGCTAATGTCCGCCGTAGTTGCCTAGAAAAAAGATTATGCTGAAGAAGAAACAAAGTAGTAGTATTAGTTGTGAGATGAACATGAAACAGCTATGGTTCAGAAGCAGAGTAAGACAGTAAGTGCAACCAGGGCCTAGTCGTAGGTTCAGTAGCCAGTTTTTGCTGATTCAAGCAGGCATGTTCCCAATTTCCCATACGCGTTTTGTGACAGAACCAGCAGGTGACACATCCATCTATCCGTGGCGGCATGAGTAATTTCATTACTGAAACGAGTGCATCCCGGCATCCCGCTATGTTTACTAGAGAAACTGACACGGTCTAGCAAGCAGCGAACCTGACGAACTAAGAGAGAAATCCAAATCCGAACCCAGACATGGCATGTATGAACCTGATTAACCAACTAACTGGAACTGGAAGGAAGTATATTGACAGATGAGCCGGCCTGGTCCACCCGGATCGATTAGACCGCCAAGGTGCCGCAGCAGCGCGCGAAACCCATCCAGCAGCCGGAAACGAGCCGCGGAAGAGGATCCGATCGGGGCCTCGGACAGTCAGGGTGCCGGAGATCGGAGGAGGAAGGGGTTCGGGGAGTACTTACCGGCGCGAGCAGAGTAGAGCAGGCTTCAGTCGCGGTTCCGGCAGCGAGCGAGCGAGGAAGGATGGGGAAAGGAAGACGAACTACCGAAGAAGTGGGGAGAGACGTGGCGTCACGTTGCGTGCCCAGATTTTTCTTCTTTCTTCCTTGTCGTGAGTGGAGGTGGATGGATTTTTTTCTAACCGTGGCAACTGAGTTGGGCTGGGCTGGCTTTAGGACATCTCGAGGGGCCATCCAAACGGTACTGGGCTGTCCGAAACGGTTGGTGTGGACAAGTGGACAACCCGCGCACACTCGAGCTGGACGACGCAAACGGATCGACCCATCCGTTTATCAAATTTAGGGAACCGATGCATCGGCACGGTCTGTGTCCTCCCGCGTGCACCTAGCACCCGCATGGAAGCGACCCGATGGCTGAAAGGCTGACCGGTGGCAGCGACGGAAGCGACCCAACGGCTGAACCACCAAGCTCCCACACACCAAGCATCTCCGCAGCGTAGCATGCCTCGCAAAAAAACCACCACCTACTCCTTGTTGGGCCGCAACGGGCGCACGGTGCCTCCGCCTCTGCCTCCACCTTCCCCTGCCCCTCCGTCTCCACCTCCGCAGCCAATGCAGAGTTGGAGCCCGTCAGACATCTTCGACGCAGGCCTCGGCGAAGCCGACATAGCGGAGTCCTCCTGAACGCGCAACAAGATGTCGACGGGGAACGGGAAGCTGAAGAGGAGTGCGCGTCGTGTGATTACGGGTTGGGCCGTCTAAAAATGGCGCACGGCCCAAGCCCATCGAGGCTCCCACCCTGATCGCTGTTCCTTAACCCAGCCGCCGGATCTGTCAAAAAAAAAAAAACCCAGCCGCCGGTTAGCCACACCGCCGTTTCGCCCGTCTCTCCCGTCGACGCCTGCCCGCCGCCGCATCTCTAGCAACCGCCAGACCCCGGCCGCGTTCGTCTCCCACCTCTCGCGTGCGCACGACAAGCGGCACCGCAGACGAGAGCATGCAGTCTCGTACATGGTCCATTGTGCGCGGCTTAGCGCGCCGCCGCGCCGGAGCGCCGTCCGGGTCTGGGGTCGGCTCAGCTCAGTTCGGTGGTCTCGGTCCTTCTCTTCAATCCGCTGGAATCTCCACCGGCTCAGCCTGCATGCTTGCCCGCCAGGTGCTTGCGTTTATTCCTAACTGAGCTTGCTTGTTTGAGTGTTGTTTGGAATTGAGTAATGCAGCAGCACTTTGTATTTTTAGAGCACCAAAATGAACCCTTCTGCTCAGGAGGAACAAATTGGATTAGTGTGGTGAAAAAGAATATGATTCTCTTCAAGTTGACCCGTTCTTGCATTTCTACCATCTTTGAAACAAGGGCTAGTGCTATGTACTGTCCCACTGGGTCTAGGCATATTTGCTGCTTCTGTTGTGCGCATAAAAGAGGGGGGCATCCTATGGGATGAGAATGCTTGGATGATTGGTGTTCACGTGGACGATTGCTTCCGAATCATGAATTTCCCATCCCTAGCATGTTACCGGGTAGTGTTTTTCAGGCGGACCAGTGTAAATATATATATGTGCATGCTATAGGACTGATTCTTTGCTATTCTCTTTCCTACGTTCCCGCACATTGAAAAATGCAACTTTATATGTTAGACATATACGTTGACAACTGCTTTTGTGATATCGATTCTTGTGGTTTATCTTGTACTCGACAGAATGGAGGTTTTGGTGATGGTGGATTCATCGACTCCATTCGTATCGGCGGTGTTGTGCTACCGAACCACAAGAGGCTGGAGTACTCGCTACAGTCCATCCACGGCATCGGACGGGCGCGCGCCCGTCAGATCCTTTCGGAACTCAATGTTGAGAACAAAGTCACCAAGGACCTCTCCAAGGCGGAGATCATCACCCTCCGCGAGGAGATCGCCAAGTACATGATTGAAGGAGACCTGGTAATTCCCTGATCCGTTTGCTCTTGTGATTGTTCCTGTGCATTAGAAATAATAAGAAACAAACTTAATAGTGCCCCAATGTTCTTCGGCATCCTTTACAGAAACGGTTTAATCGTGCGGCAATCGAGAGACTGGAGGGGATTAAATGCTACAAGGGCATCCGGCACGAGCTTGCGCTCCCTGTGCGTGGCCAGAGGACAAAGACCAACTGCAGGACTCGCAAGGAAAAGAGGGCCTGAGGCGCCAAACGATTTGTCAGCCTCCCAGAAATAATAAATCATATTGTCGTGTATTTACTTCCTGTTTGGTTTTCTTTGTACTGCATTACTGCGCTAAACTGTTAAATCCAATAAATGCTAGGTATCTCGCAGCACAGCATCTGGTGGACTTCCAGAAACTGTTAAATCCAGTTGCTTTCTTCTATTTAAATTCAGTTTAATGTTTGAACATCTGTAATTTTGCCTGCCAAAGTTTTTTAATATGCTTATAGATCTACGATAACTCTGTGGTGAAGCATTCTGTCGCATAATTTGTTTCCAATTCATGTACGTCTGTAGCCTCATATTATTCAGCTCTTGCCTAGCACTCTGTGATACATGTTTTCGTTTTCGTCTTGGCGGGCTAAATTTATTCAGACAATACAAATCATGATTGCTCATATATGTTGTCAGGATTTATTGATATAAGTTGTTTTCTTCCAATAAGCTGTGAAACAAGCTTTAAGCCTTTGACTGACTACCTAATAGTCTGAGTGTGCATGTCCTTCACTTGTACGATATTAATCAGTATTTGCTGTTTTGGCATATTCAGTAAATGTGACAGTATGTAGGTTTTGTATATCTCTATTCCTATTGTTGTTTGAAACTGATCGAGCTGTGTACCTCAGATTATAGCTATGAATTAATCTAAATATCTTTCTGATGCCTCCTCTTTTCTGTTTGGAATGTCATTGTGTTGTTTGCCTTCATTAAATCATATGTTTTTGTTTTTGTTTTTTCAACTATTGTAGTTTATGGATGATTAATGTAGGTTTAGGCTGTTTGGTTAAACATTTTCTCACCATGTCACCCGTTGTCAGCCAGACTTGCATAAATATGTGATTGGCCATCGACCACAAATACAACTCGGCTGGTCCAAACTATATGTAGCTTGCTTTGTGTGTGGTCTTATATCTTAAATTTTGGCCAGCATGGATCTATAATAATGCAATTCATATTGAAAACATGCTTCAACACTTTTGACATAATTTCTGTAATGGTGTATTTCATGTTTACTGTTTGGGCCATTAAAAACTATGAGAATCAATAGTACATATTGATGGATGGTATTGCTTGCTTCACAGGTATATAGTCATATTCCGGTGGCTTCATTTGCAGAAATGAGTTGTGGGTTTATGTTCTTCCATTTTGTATGCTCCTCTTCTTTCTTCTTGGATTCAGCTGGACGTGGACCCTCTATGTGGCATCCACCAATCAACTGTGAAGTGAACTTGTAGGAAATAATTGTGTCTATTATCTATTTTATGAAAACGTGCCTCAGCTGGCATAAAGGTTGAAGGCACATTGGCATTCGATTAACTAGCGCTTACGTTGTGATTCATGTAATTTGCTTTATAATTTTCAAACTTGTTGGGACAAGCTCACCTTTCAATTGATCTTGCTTGCCTTTTATAATTTTCAAACGTGTTGGGACGAGGTCACCTGTCAATTGATCTTGCTTGCCTTTTAGTGTGCATATGTGTAGGTGTGGTTGATTATCTTGCTCACCGGTCAGTTGTATTAGCTGTTGAGATTTCGAACGTCCCTTAATGACCCATTTTGTTCATGTTCTTTTTTGTTCAATTTCTACCTGAATATTTAGAAGCTTAGTGTTGACTAAATGTTGAATCACATAAGTGATCTGATCTGGGAGTTGGGAAGTAGTTCCTGCAAGTGGAGTTGAATTACACCCTGTTTAATCTGGTTGAATTTACCCCTGTTTAATCAAGACTATGGTCATCTGATTTGCAAGAACTGAAGAAAAACAGGGTGTAATTCAAACGCCTTAGCTTAAGCTTTGGTGGTAGAAATTTGTTTCCGATATGGCCAATGTTTTTGATACATTTGAATTTTAACTTTCTTTTTTTTAACCTTGAGAAATACAATCTCTCATTTCTTTCCTCGCAAGAAACACACATAAATTTAGTTATGATACAACCAGCGATTGGCCAAATCGAAGCCAGATTAACATGTTATGGATATGCCTCTATTCAAGGATGACATCCACATAAATAGCACAGATTCCAGCAATGTTCATCGCAAGAAGAAACTAAACAGTGCAAATATCGTGCTGAGCCGAAAAGCCGTAGAGGAAGTCCAAGTTGCAGGCTATCCTGCCCATGGTGTGGTCGCCATCGCCATCCTGGATGGGCCTGCAGTCGAGTTCGATGCAGAATAGCATGCATGCCTACAGCGGCATTCAGCAGCAGTAGCATTGTTTCGTGCATGCACATTGCAGCAATGGCGTCTACTCTTTTCCTTGCCTCAACCGCAGTCTTCTTCTTCACAAGAAGAATGTCCAATTTAGTGTGAAACCATGGTACAAACACTTGTATAGTAATTGCATTGACAGGTCCTTTAAGCATCTCTGGAAAAGCAAAATCCTGCTAAAAATCAATGTTTGGTTGTGGTTGATCTAGCACAATGACATTGGATGCAAATACAACATGCTGAAACGAAATTGAACAGATAACTCTCCTTGTCAGTGTAATGAGAAAGAAACCATCTCACATCTGTTTTTTTTTAATGTTCCACAGCTAATTATTTCAGAATTTTTGAAACTCAATAAAAAGGGAGGATTAAGAATATATAGCATTTCCGTAAGTCTTAAATTACATATGTGAATCTTTGTATATTGTTGTGTGTAGTGGTATAACTTTTCTAGGAGTGTATTGTCGTACAAGCCATATAACCTTTTTGTACAAGTCATTACGGTGGCCCTAAGTCTGCAGGGAATACTCTGTTTATTTTTCAAGAACACAGAAGAAATAATTTTATTTTGTGATGGAATATTACGAATGCTATCTTTACGGGTAGAACAAAAAAAATTAAGGAAACAGAAACAATACAATTAATATTTTTCTTGGTTATATCAGGAAGTCCCAGGTAGCGTGGGCTTTGTTTAAGAAAACGTTTTGGGCTTCTTTTAAGAATAGTATTAGGCTTAATTATCGCGTTCAATTGCTCTAACTTTGGGCCGACCCTCTGCACTATATATTGGCTAACGCTATGACGCCACCAAATACCCTAGCGAGCTAGAGATGAGCAGCCGCCACCACGACTTTCTCTCCCAGATCCTTCTTCACGCCGGCGTTCGCCACTTCTGGATCCCTACTCATGCTCCACACATCTTGGGGTGGGAGCGTTGTTGAGATGAGATTACCCCATACACCACTTTCAGGTGCTCTTGTTTAGCACTTACTCGTTGGAGACCGGCGTATGGGGTAATCTCATCTAAACACCGCTTCCATCCGAGGTTCCAATATTCTTATGAGCAGATGCTCCCCACCGTGATGTCGGGGTTCCCTTTACATGGTTCTCACTGGGAAGTGGTAAGTCGCCGAGTATCCTTGAGTTCGATGTTGACAGGCAGAGCCTAGAAGCGATAACTCTGCCTGTGGGTACGTAATATCATGCCTTCATTTACAGTGCCGCCTGTAACAGAGCCAAATTATTTTTTCGATATTTCGTTGATGCATCATACCTGAAACGATTTTCACATCCTTTTTTTTTGTTAAGCTAACTATAACTAGCCTTATGTTTACTGTTTGATGACCTCTTGAGCGTATGTCTCTAACTGGCCATTAGACACTAATATGATTTGGCTGGTTGTAAATATGTGTAGCTATGAGTTACTACCGTTTCTTCAATTTTTTGCCTCCATAAGGTGTTTAATACTTTATGTCGAAAGGCATGCTGAAAGGGACATTACCTGATTCGTAACTATTACCGTTGTAATACTGTTGAAAGTATTACTTATGCTGCGCAAGTAAAAAATGACAGCCATTAAGGACAAATGGAAATATAAGGTAATAAGATGACGCATGACGCCATGATCCATTGGTTAACGCTTGAACTGTAAGGATTTTATAAAATTTGTTTTGTTAGTGACTAGCTAGCTCTTGCATTTCAAGAAGGTTTATGTTATTTTACTCCATGACCCGCTGATGTGCCAATGTACACGAATGTTGTTTGCCGTTAAAAATATTGATTTCGTTTATAATGCTGAGATGATTCAGTGTTGGTTCTTTTGGCGTAACTTCTACAATAGTGAACCTAATGTTTACTGTTTGGGTCATGGAAAAATTGTGAGAAACTTCTGAAAGGTTTTCCTGAATGAACATTACAGTTTTTTTTTTTTTGACACGTGGTACTTTTTGATCCACAGATATTAGTGTTACAGTCTCATTTCTGAGATACAGAAATGAGTTGTGAAGTCGATTTGTGAACTCTCCCATCTACTATCTAGTTTATTTAGACATTCCTCAAATGGTCATGAAGGCAGAAGGCCTATTGACTTGCTTCTGTTAATTAGTTCTTTGGGTTCATTTAATTTGATTTGTGCTTTTCAGGCATGTTGTGTGTTCGTGTGTCTGATATTTTCTGTTTCAGGCAGGAGGATGCCAGACATCGGATTTTTTCTTATGTTCCATGATGTCCCATTTTGTATGGGGAGAATTGGTTATTTACCCAAAACTTGACCAGCCTTGGATTATCTACCCAAAGTTCATTGTGCATTGGTAAATACCCCAGCAAGAACTTGAGAGCAAAATAGCAATTGCAGAAGGACCCTGAGCTTCTCACGATTCACGAAACTTAACTGCGCAAGGATAGGATCGATATATGATCGATCAGATGGAAACCCGCAAGTTCTGGATACCGCATACGTGCGTCTCGAGCCAGCGCTGCTCGCGGGGGCAGATCAATCACTGGTCTCCACCGTTGAGAGAAGTCTCACAGCCATCCTGACGCCTCCTGACCTTCATCAACATCATCCGCACCGTCGTTGTCGTCGTCTGCCTGTACGTCCTGCCGTCATCTGCCTACCGTAGCGCACCGTGCCCACCAAAATCCATGCAGTTAATCAAGGTCCAATCGATCTGGGCTATATGCACGTCCCCAAGGAGCATCTAGCTGAACAATTTCTTTAGCTAGATAGTTATTATAGATTGTATTTTTTGAAGGACGGACGAGAACAAGAGCGTCAGGTGTGAACTTTTTTTTAACCGCACGTATTGTGAACTGGTTTTGATCCAGTCTACTTTGACGTCCTGATGTAGTTCTTTTTTACTCTCAAGTCCCTACCGAGTATTTTGCCAATGTACAGATCATTGCCAAGTGTTTGGTGAACAGGTTGAAGCCCGTCCTTGGCGACGTCATCTCTATCAACCAAAGCGCCTTTGTTCCGGGCAGGCTAATAGCGGATAATGCACTAGTGGCCTTTGAGTGCATACACTTCATTGAGAATAATGGCAAGGAAGAGAATAATTTTTGTGCCTATAAGTTGGACCTATCTAAAACATATGATAGGGTCGATTGGGGTTTTCTAAGGAAAGCGATGGAAAGAATGGGTTTCGCTCATAGATGGGTGGACTGGATAATGGCATGCGTCACCACTGTGAGGTACTCTGTTAAATTCAATTAGGCCACTGCGTATTTGTAGAAGAGCACCGCGCGTCTCTCATTTGTTGTTCGCGGATGATAGTTTGCTCTTCTTCCGAGCGAATGCAGAGGAGGCAACAAGGATCCAGGGGGTGCTGAACACATATGCCAATAGCACAGGGCAACTTATTAATCCAGGAAAGTGCTCAATTCTGTTTGGGGAATCATGTGGAGTGGCCACAAGAGAGGAAGTCAAGCAAGTTTTGCATGTCACGCAGGAGACCTTTGAGACAAAGTACCTGGGATTACCAATACCGGAAGGCCGAATGAACAGAGGCAAATTCAAGAGCCTGCGGAAGAAGTTAATTAAGAGACTCATACAGTGGGGCGAAATTTTCCTCTCTCAGGGTGCGAAGGAGGTGCTGATCAAGACAATTGCGCAAGCCATTCCGGTTTATGTCATGGGGATATTTAAGCTTCCCTTTGGCCTCCTGGATGACCTAACGAAGATCCTAAGAGACTTTTGGTGGGGTGCCGAGAATGGGAAATGGAAAACTCACTGGGTGTCATGGGGTAGCATGATGCAACCAAAGGATCAAGGGGGAATGGGCTTCAAAGATATGCGTCTCTTCAACCAAGCGCTTCTTGCCCGTCAGGCATGGCGTTTGTTACAGCAGCCGCACACTCTATGTGCCCAAATTCTGAAAGGAAAATATTACCCGCGGGGGCTCCTTGTGGATACGGTCTTCGCCGGGAACGCCTCACCCACATGGCGGGCTATCGAGTATGGGCTGGAGCTATTCAAAAAGGGTGCAATTTGGAGAATAGGCAATGGGGCCAGTATCCGTGCTTGGCGCCAGCCATGGATACCGCGCGATTCCTACTTACTGCCGATCACAAGACAGGGGCGATGCAGGTTGAGGTGGGTGGCTGACTTCCTAAATCATGATGGAACATGGAATACCGAGCTCGTGCAACGCTGGTTCCTGCCCATAGACGCAGCGGAGATTCTGAAGATTGCCACTTCAACTAGGAATGAGGTAGACTTCCTCGCCTGGCACCCAGAGAAGACCGGGGTCTTCACTATCCGTAGTGCATACCGTTTGGCTTTCGAGGAACAGTTGCGTGCTGGTGGGCGACAAACGACGAGTGAACGACCGAGAGGGGGTAGCGTTGAGTCGAAGCTGGTCTGGCAATGCCTAGTACCGCCTAAAGTCCGGGTCTTTGCTTGGAAGCTTGCACGGAACGCTCTGTCAACGCAGGTGAACAAACACGCACGGGGGATGGAGACACCACCAACCTGTTTGATCTGTGGAATGGAGAACGAGAGCTCCTTTCACGCCATGATCAAATTCCCTCAAGCACGATCCTTGCTTGATGCGATGCGCGAAGTATGGGAGCTACCGGCAGCTAAGCATCTCTTCGAACACAATCAGGACTGGTTCTTGCATGCACTCAACAAATCAGACGTGAACCAGAGGGCAGCTTTCATGATGACCTTGTGGCGCACCTGGCATAACCATAATGAGATCACACACAACAAAAAAACCAGCCCCGGTGGAAGCTTCAAAAAGATTTCTTATGAGCTACATGAATTCCCTGCTGCTCATTAAACAAAGACCCGACTACTACAGATCCGAAAGGCAAGCAAGTGATTGATGTGGGTAAGGGTTTCACAAATTGTACCATGCCAAAGACGAAGCCCCCAATCAAGCAACAATGTAGGCCACCGGAGAGCGCTTGCAGATGTTTAAAAGGGTGCGCGGATGCCTTGGATGCGGAACTGCAGGCAATGGAGGAAGGCCTCGAGCTCGCCCTGCGGTGGTCGACGGAAGCCTTCATCTTGGAGTCGGATTGCGCGGAAGCAATAAGCTTGGTCTCGGAGGGGAGCTCCAATATGTCCAGATACGCTAGGAGAATCTTGGTCATTAGAGATAAAATTAGGAAAAAAGAGATACGAGTCTTGAAAGTTAGCCGGGTGGCAAACACGGTGAGCCATGGGTTAGCTTTCATAGGAAGAGTGCAAGAGAGGGCCACTATGTGGTTGCAAAACTTACCGCTAGAAATCGCTGAGGCGGTTGAGGCGGATTGTAATGCTCTGGATGCTTAATAAAATCTCTTTTTCCCGAACAAAAAAGTATTCTGTCAACAACAAAAATCAAGGCAATTAGTACGAGGCTGGATCCCTTTCCTTTTGTTGCGTACGTGAGCTGGTATCTAGCTAGGAAAGCAATATCTTTACTATTAGTTTGCAATAGGTGGTGTCCGTAGGTAAAAAAAAACCTTGTACGTTAAAAAAACCCATCTCCCATCGTTCCTTTGTTTCGTCCCGCGAGAGAAAACCAGGTAATAAAAACCGGAAGCCATCCCGAAGACCCGAACGAAGCCAATAAAACAGGAAGCCAACTAACCCAGGCTGCCCACGATCCCACGCCGACAGCCCCGGGGAGTCCACATGGAATCCGTGCTCCAGAGTCATGTTTCAGCTCCGGTCTCTCTCCAGAGTCGAGATCGACGCCTCTATGTAAACGCTGATATATACACAACGCCCGACCATGGCTCGATTAGCACAACCTTTCCGTCGACTCGGGAGTCGGAAATCGATCTCTGCTCGATTGGAGATTCGCAGAGCCTGGCGGTGGCACCAATGATAACCAGGTCGACAGGGCACAACCAGAAATTCGCTTTCCAATTCCGACGAACGCGCAGCAGCCAATGCCTCCGTCGACGGGTTCGTGGTTGGATATAATCTGACCCAGGGGTACGTGCGAATCCACAGCTCAGAGTTTATGACCTTCTTTCCCAAGCCAGATTTGCTCGGTGCGATCGAATACTGCGCGAGCTCGACGTACCCATACATGGCAGTCCACGCCACGAAGCCCCGCACAACGGCGCTAGCTGCAGCCGTTGTCCATGGTCGGAATCAAGACAATCACGCTGCCAGAGAACGTACGTGGCTCGTCTTCAATAGAATTTGCCATGAAGTTGATACAAGGGTTGTTGTATCTCTTCCAAAGCACTTAGTTCGGCGACGATACCGACCGTCCTTCACGGGATGGCAGGTCTCGGCGATAGGCTAGGAGGCCACAACAAGAAATTCAATTCCCAGTCTCTGACTGAGTTGCAAGAGATTCTCCGTGCGATCAAGCACAACGGTTTGATTATATTCCTTCCGAAGGCAACTGTCCAACATCCGTATGTGCGCAGGCAGGTGGAGTTCAATCCCGAACCAGACCACCCGTACATGGCAGTTCACGTAGACAAGAAACCTGGGGAGTGGGGACGAGTGGGTATGTCGACGAGACGACCAAGCATGCCCCCAGCACCGGTGCTATGGGCTTTGACGAAGAGACGCACGCAACGGCGGTTGCCGGCGTGGACGTGACGCAAGGCCACAAATATGGCTTGGGTGAGGAGCTTCAACAGACGGCGATGGGCGATGGCTGGTTGGCCCAATTTTAACGGATGACAACGATACATGTCTTTCTCGGCCAGTGTTGATTTAGAGACAATTTCTGTGGCCAAGCACATCTATTATTCAGAACCCACGAGTTAGCTGCTCGCTGAACTACTGATTGGTTGCTTGCCGAGCCAGCCTCCCATGAATTGTCATCGGAAGATGCATTGCATGCATGGGAAAGCCTTGCTAGCTTACTCTGGGCCTCTGGCTATTATTTACCTTGCACTACATCACGTATGCATTCTCACGGTTTGCCTACACTTCTTGCTGCTAGGAGAGGGAGAGATATCAAAGGAAAAAATATTGAAACTTTATGCAAGCAACATGTCCAACATAAACCTAATTAGTGTAAATTATATGTAGATGAGTTATTTTGTATTTTTAAGTTTATATTTTTTTTGTTCCGCTGCAATGCGCGGGCACTAAGCTAGTAATCGTCAAGGCTCCTTGCTATATACCTGTGTCTTCCGGTCAGATCAATCGATCTAGCCAGCTCGTGCAGCGCATCTCGCCGGACCAGATCGAGCTACGTGCCTCTCTCTATCTCTCGCCGGGAAGAACACGGCGGACTGCGCGTCGCAAGATAGATCAGGCCGTCGCGGACAACACATGTTATAATGTCATCGTTCGCTGGAGTATCCGTCGTCACCGAGGGAAAGCTATGCACCACGTCGGCCGTCGACGCCGGCGCAGACAGTGGGTACCATCTGCTTGTGGTCAAAGGCTACTCGTACCGTACAAGAGGTATCCAAGGGCCATGACTTCAGGGGTTACACGTGGCCAACCAGGCCCTGGTATCCCTGCTCCCCAAGCGGGCCGACGCTGTGGAGGTCAAGGATTTTCGCCCTATCAGCTTGATTCATAGCGTGGCGAAACTCATGGCCAAGGTCCTCTACTCTCGCCTGGCGCCGAGGATGCCTGAGCTGGTTGGCCCACAGCAGAGTGCCTTCATCCGTGGACGCTGTCTCCATGACAACTTTCAGCTGGTTCACTATACGGCTCGGAAGCTCCACGCGCTCAAGCGGGATGCTATCCTCCTCAAGTTGGATATCACGAAAGCCTTCGACACCGTGGATTGGGCCTTCCTCCTCGAGGTTTTGGCCAAGTTGGGCTTTGGCCGGAAGTGGATCTCGATGGTCGGGGGGCTGCTCAGCTCCGCCTCGACCCGCGTGCTGATGAATGGCGCTTCGGAGAGCTCATCTACAACCGTCGGGGTCTGCGACAGGGTGACCCTCTCTCTCCCCTTTGCTCTTCGACACGGTCATGGATGTTCTCCACCTCATGTTTGAGAGGGCGGTGAATGTGGGCCTGCTCACCGAGCTCTCGGCTAGTGGCTTCCAAGCATCGCACATCGATGTATGCCGATGATGTGGTTACCTTCATCGGACCCACCGAGGTAGACCTGCGCACCCGCACGCAGATTGTGGAGGACTTTGGGGTGGCGTCGGGGCTGCGCACCAATCCGGCCAAGTGCTCGCTCCATCCCATTCGGTGCTCGCAGGAGCAGGTGGCCCCGGCTAGTTCTATCCTTGGTTGCAAGGTTGCCTCCTTCCCGTTCAAGTACTTGGGCCTCCCTCTTGGGCTTAGAAAGGTGACGGCAGCCCAGCTGCAGCCGATCGTGGATAGCGCAGCCGGCGAGGCTTCCACCGTGGTGCGCCAAACTCCTCAACCGTGGGGGTAGGACCATTCTTGTCCGGAGTACGCTTCGGCGATCCCAGTGCATACCATGATGTCGCTCGACATCCCGCCGAAGGTTGTTGAGGCGCTGCGCAAGATATGCCGGGCCTTCCTTTGGAAAGGGCGGCAGGAGGTCAAGGGCGGTCACTGCATGGTCACTTGGGACAAGGTGACCTCCCCGAAGGACCTCGGCGGGCTAGGTATTCTGAACCTCCGCTTGCTTAATCTTGCTCTCCGCTGCCGGTGGGCCTGGCTACAGAAGGTGGATCCCTCTAAGGCCTGGGCGGAGTTTAACATTCAGCTCCCCAGCCTCTGCACCGCTATCTTTGATGAGGCCGTCGCGGACAACACATGTTATAATGTCATCGTTCGCTGGAGTATCCGTCGTCACCGAGGGAAAGCTATGCACCACGTCGGCCGTCGACGCCGGCGCAGACAGTGGGTACCATCTGCTTGTGGTCAAAGGCTACTCGTACCGTACAAGAGGTATCCAAGGGCCATGACTTCGGGGGTTACACGTGGCCAACCAGGCCCCGGTATCCCTGCTCCCCAAGCGGGCCGACGCTCGTGGAGGTCAAGGATTTTCGCCCTATCGCCTTGATTCATAGCGTGGCGAAACTCATGGCCAAGGTCCTCTACTCTCGCCCGGCGCCGAGGATGCCCGAGCTGGTTGGCCCACGGCAGAGTGCCTTCATCCGTGGACGCTCGTCTCCATGACAACTTTCAGCTGGTTCACTATACGGCTCGGAAGCTCCACGCGCTCAAGCGGGATGCTATCCTCCTCAAGTTGGATATCACGAAAGCCTTCGACACCGTGGATTGGGCCTTCCTCCTCGAGGTTTTGGCCAAGTTGGGCTTTGGCCGGAAGTGGATCTCGATGGTCGGGGGGCTGCTCAGCTCCGCCTCGACCCGCGTGCTGATGAATGGCGCTTCTGGAGAGCTCATCTACAACCGTCGGGGTCTGCGACAGGGTGACCCTCTCTCCCCTTTGCTCTTCGACACGGTCATGGATGTTCTCCACCTCATGTTTGAGAGGGCGGCGAATGTGGGCCTGCTCACCGAGCTCTCGGCTAGTGGCTTCCAGCATCGCACATCGATGTATGCCGATGATGTGGTTACCTTCATCAGACCCACCGAGGTAGACCTGCGCACCTGCACGCAGATTGTGGAGGACTTTGGGGTGGCGTCGGGGCTGCGCACCAATCTGGCCAAGTGCTCGCTCCATCCCATTCGGTGCTCGCAGGAGCAGGTGGCCCTGGCTAGTTCTATCCTTGGTTGCAAGGTTGCCTCCTTCCCGTTCAAGTACTTGGGCCTCCCTCTTGGGCTTAGAAAGGTGACGGCAGCCCAGCTGCAGCCGATCGTGGATAGCGCAGCCAGCAGGCTTCCACCGTGGTGCGCCAAACTCCTCAACCGTGGGGGTAGGACCATTCTTGTCCAGAGTACGCTTTCGGCGATCCCAGTGCATACCATGATGTCGCTCGACATCCCGCCGAAGGTTGTTGAGGCGCTGCGCAAGATATGCCGGGCCTTCCTTTGGAAAGGGCGGCAGGAGGTCAAGGGCGGTCACTGCATGGTCACTTGGGACAAGGTGACCTCCCCGAAGGACCTCGGCGGGCTAGGTATTCTGAACCTCCGCTTGCTTAATCTTGCTCTCCGCTGCCGGTGGGCCTGGCTACAGAAGGTGGATCCCTCTAAGGCCTGGGCGGAGTTTAACATTCAGCTCCCCACCTCCGCACCGCTATCTTTGATGCGGCCACCGTTATGTTCCGGGCAACGGCGAGCGAGCTCGGTTCCGGTCCGATCGGTGGTCGGACGGTTCGAGTGTTGCGGAGATTGCACCAAATGTGGCCAAGATGGTCTCGCGTAGGAGGATCACCGCTTGCTCGGTGAGAGAGGGCCCGGCCGGCCAATGGCCGAGGGACCGTGGGCCGGACATGGATGAGGCAGCCCTCCCGGAGTTCTTCATGTTGTGGCAGAGGCTGGCGAACGTCCAGCTTGTCCCGGAGCGGGAGGACGTGCTGATGTGGAGGTGGTCGACGGATGGCATCTACTCCGCCCAGTCGGCGTACAGAGCATTCTTTGCGGGCCAGGTGAGGGCCCCCATCTCAGAGGAGATCTGGCGGTCTAGGGCGTCGTACAGTTGCAAGTTCTTCGCATGGCTGGCCTCGAAAAACCGTTGTTGGACGGCGGATAGGCTTCGACGTCGGGGCTTGCCGTGTCCGTCGGCCTGCCCGCTTTGCGACCAGGAGCCGGAGACCTTGCAGCACTTGCTGCTGGGTTGCGTGGTGGCGCGGGAGACCTGGGCACGGGCTCTTAGGTGTTGGGGCAGGGAGGAGTGGCTCCCGGACCCAGACACCGATCTGCTGGAGTGGTGGACGTCCCGGGCTTGTCCGACAGCTCACAGACGGGACATGTTGCCATCATACTTGTCTTCTGGTGCATTTGGAGGCATAGGAACGACGTGGTCTTCAACGGAGCGGTGGCTTCGCATGGTGCCATCAGGGACAAAGTACGGGAGGAGTTCGAGCGGTGGCGCCTAGCCAAGCTTTTCCGTGGCACTTTCTTTGTTTTTCTTGATCCGACCGTTGTACCGTGGCAGGACGGAGAGTAGGCGTGTGTTTGGGAAGCTGCCCCCCTTGTGGTAGCGCAATCTTTGCCATCTTGGCACTCTTCTATATGATTGATACACCTTCCAGGGTGTATTCTCGAAAAAAAGAGGTATCCAAGGGCCAGGTCATAAGCTCGGAGCCTTTCATGGTAGGAGGCCACCAATGGGTCATCCGGTATTATCCGAACGGTCACGACCCGAGTTGTGCCGACTTCATCTCTCTCTATCTCCGCCTTGACGCTGTTGAAAACCACGTGGCGGCCAAGGTGCAGCTCGAGTTTAGCTTCGTCGACGACGTCGAGAAGCAAAAGCGTATCCGTGCAACCGAAACATGCGGCTTCTCCGTCCAACATCCTTCTTGGGGCTATCCGAAGTTTATGAGACGGGATGTCCTCGAACGATCGGCTCATCTAAAGGGTGATTGTTTCACCATCCGGTGTGACATCATGGTTTGCAACACCAAGGAGGATGCCGACGGCACCCTCCCTGGCATACACGAGCATTTTGACTATCTGCTTCAGAATAAGGTGGGTGCTGACGTGACGTTTGAGGTCAGTGGCGAGACGTTCGTTGCACACCGGTGTGTGCTCGCAGCCCGATCAAAAGTTTTCATGGCACAGCTCTTCGGCCCCATGATGGAGGCCACTACGTCCACTGCCATACAGATCAAAGACATGAAACCAAAAGTGTTTGCAGCTTTGCTTAGCTTCATCTACACAGATTCGTTCCCTAAGATGGATAAGGATATAATGTGGCTGCAAGACCTGCTTGTCGCGGCGGACAGGTACGATCTCCAGAGGCTCAAATTCTTATGTGAAAAACAGTTGTCTGAGGACATAGATGTGGGCTCGGTGGCGTCCACTCTTGCTCTAGCCGACCGGCACCACTGCCACGGACTGAAGGAGGTGTGCTTCAAGTTTATCCAAGCACAATCTCCTGAGTGTTTGGATAAACTAATGATGACTGATGGCTGGCAGTGTAGTGTTACGACGTGCCCCTCTGTTTTGAATGAGCTTGTTGCCAAGCTTGTGTCCAATCAGAAGAAGAGCTAGAAGATGGATAACTCCATGATCTATTGTGGCTGGAACGGCTTCAAGTAACACTATTATGCATATCATATAGGATGGGATCCTCTCGACAGATATGGAATTAGATGGTCTGTAGTTTTAGGTGTAATCGTCGACATTGATCCGTATTGCAACCATGTGCAAGTAACCTAGCTAGGCGTTTCTCTATGCATTGTCTTATATATCTATGCTTTGTGCCTTGCTTATCATGTAAAACCCTATTCTATTGCAAGTTGATGATTTCTAAATGGTAGTTTATGAACCTGGATCTTGGAAGGTCACCAAGATTTCTTAATACAATGGAAATGACAGTGTCAAATCACTGTATTTTGCAAATTCCAATGATGTGGTTGACTGTTTCTGGTGTATCTTGTAGCAGAGCTGAGATGAATGTTGTCATGTTTTCGCAAGCTGTGCGAAGAAAGATTTCAGTCCATACACAGGACATAGGTCCTGAAATCGAACTAAACAAACCTGAAAAGAGAAGAAGTCAGAGTAGAGACAGCTTAGTTTATTTTTGCGATACTGAAACTGAAGTAGGGATAATGGAAAAGACAGTTAGTTGGCATCAATCAGAACCTGAGTATATACGTTGGTAATGAGGACAAATGGTGCAGGTAGTTTTGTTGAAGTTTGAGCATAGATGGGGAATATGAAACAGAAAAGGATTAGTCACAGGGAGTTAATTTGGCATAAAAAATGGAGATTTGACTGCAGCTATGGTTATACACTTGTACATGACACTTGATTAGAACCATATATGCTACAGTACAGTTACCACCATTGGCCTTGTGGCGCTCTTTCCATGTCACGCATGTTCTATCAGGAGACGACATAAAGTAAATAAAATTGGGCCAATATTTATCTTCAATTTCTCAACTGGATCCATGATACAGCGAGCACTAGCTGCTGCAACAACAACTCCATTGGAAGAAAATGCTTGGTTGTTAACCATATAACATCATAAATCTGAAGTAGAAGAACGTTCAGAACTTTGGGACCAACATAATCGACAGAATTATGCTATCATCCAAGTATGGAGGCACAAATCTGAAGCAAATGAACATAAAGAACTTTTGCAAAAATAGAATCAACATAGCTATGCTTTTATCCAAGCCTAATATATCGTCCTAGCCTCTAGCATTTCTTGTTCAGGCCAAACAAGAATCACAAAGAACATCGAAGCAAGATGCTGAATTTGCTTTCTAAAATTACAGGTAATACATAACCGTCTGTAAAACATGCTTAAAAACAGAAGGATCTCTTACCAATGGCACCCCATGGGCTGGTCTGTAGTCGTAAGCTGGTTAATCCAGCAGCTGTGTCATGCTCTGTTCTAAGACTATGTTAGCTTTATTAATTTAAAATCGGGCAGTGTTGTCTTTTATCTATAAAAAAAAGGCACCCCATAACTGAGGACAGCAGAAAAAACAAATTCAATTGACATATTCGTTTATTCAGGTCATTGCTATTATGGCGATGAGTAAAATGAAGTAAAAGGATAAGTGCCTGATAAAAGAATGATTCCACGGACAACATCCCCGCATGTACCAGCACAAGTGGAGTAAACTAACAGCACAAGTCTTGGCATTAATTTGCATCCCGCCGTAAATATGGACTAATAAAAACTTGAAGGAAACTGGTGGGCAATCCTTGAATTTTGAATGCTCAAAATACAACAGCTACCTAGTTTTCGACATACGAGCAATATACTACCCCGTCCTGAAATAACTTGCTCAATGTTTTCTCGATACGGATATATCTATAACTAAAAATATATCTATATACTTGAACAACTTATTTTAAGACAAAAAGAGTATTACGTTAACTCTAGTGTAGTACATATAGTCTATGAACATAGGATTATGACGGAAGTACACTAAGGAATTCTAGTCACCATGTGTAGCACCACGAGCTAGCTTTTTTTACACAAATATAGTAGGGAAAAGATTCCTACGGTGTCATTTTTCATTTATAAACGAGGATATTTACATGGTACAAACCCATCAAGCTCCATCAAGCTAGCTCCTCATCGATCTTCGGATGGCTCCATCAAGCTTTGCTTTCCTAGAGAAGAATCGTTTCGATTCTGCAGTTTGCTGTGGAATTGATTAATTTAGCATCTGGTTGGCGAGGATTTTAGTTTTGTTTGAAATTAGGGGGCTACAATATGAAACATAAAAATAGTAGAATGCATGCTACTGCATTTGTCCTTATCATGGGATACATATCCACCTTGAGTTTTATTTTCTCTAACATGTAATTGGCATCACTAGTACATTCTTTCACACACGCTAAATAGCCTGTCGCACACTATAAATGTTACATAAAAGTTCGCAAATGATTACAACCGTCTGCGAATAGGAGGGCCCTCGCAAACGACTTTTCTTCGTTCATCCTGTGCTATCATAGCAAACGTCTTTTTGTTTTTAGTCATATATGTTCATCTCATTTCTCACATGGCCTTAGATCTTTCCTCGTATGTCGAAAGATTGCAAAAAAAAATTGTCTGACTTGCAGAGTAGTGTATGCCCAGCTCAACACTCATGAAAATACAGTACCAAATCTCAATTATATTCGAGTGCACATCTGATACATCATATGTAAACATACATTTGCGACATAGCTTCATCTGACAGCTCTAGGAACGCGAAAGATACACAAAAGAAGATAATATGTAACTATTCTTGGTTACGCCTCTGTCTCTTTGACGGTGATGTACCTTGCAAAGATAAAATGGAGAGATTTCTCCATTTATCCTTGGGTCACCATCGTCGTGCACCACGCTGTCTACGGATGTCGTGGGAGAAGGCAAAAGGAAGGATGTGACCCTGGTTATTTTCTTACAATCAGGGTGTTCCTTTCCCATGCAGGCATGGCCAAGCCCTGCATGGGATGCACATAATTAATACCAGTTTCCTTCCCTGCAAAAAAAAAGGAATGTGACCAAACCAATGACATATCATTTTACATATAATTTGCACTCAAATGCGTAGCGAACATGCCGGGGGAAATTGAGTTGAAATACAATAAGGCATAGCGACAAAAAAACATCGCATACCTTACCTCGCCTCAAGTAACAAAAGCTCGGGAAGCACCTCCGAAGGTGCTTCGCTCGTCCTGCCTATGCGTTGAGTCGGCTTCGGAAAAGCCAACAGCCAACGCATCCTCTTTGGCTCATTCTGTTGGCTTGTGGAAACCTTGAAGAAACCAAAACAAAAGGGCCCTAAGATTCATTGCATATAGCAAGAATCCAAGTGCTTGAGCTGCTAACGGCAAACCACCATAGTTCTTTGCAATTGTCTGTCCAAGTTGTCGAAGTCACTCTTTATCAGCTCTAGATTCAAAGACACTATTTTGCTTGATAATTTTCCAGCATATGTTATTGTCCAAGGGATCTAGCATGTATGGTAATATGGTTCAACTGTACAAATTTTTCTTGCAATGTTTGTGCTGTGTGTTGTGACTAAGACTCTCACCTTGGAGCTAACATTCAACATAAGCTTGAGTTGATTCGGTTGGTATTGAGTTGATTCGGTTGGTATTATATGTCTCCCATAGGTCATGTAGAACAATCAGAGTCTTCTTATCTTGAAGTAGATGTTTAAGGCGTTGGTCTATCAACCGCCTTGTATCTAGATTCTAGTATTCTGTTTCCAGAACTTCAGAAATTATTGAGTTCCCTATTTTTTTCAAGTCAAAACACTTGGATTATCATATCTGATGTTGTTTGTCATAGGAAAAGAAGGGAATTGAAAAGAAATCTTCGCCTGAAACCAATCCCACGCAGAAGATCCACGGTGCTCATGCCAAGATAACTCAACAAAGAAGAAGATGTGGCAACCATGCAAGATCCACTGTGCAATCGCAAAATATTCGAATCATGGACAAGAGATGCTATGCTGTTGAAATCATTTCCCATCAGATCAAGATCCCCGCAGGTGTTGTAAAGTAGCCGGATGGACTGTTAAACTTGCCAGCATAGATTAAGGACAGGACGTCAGAGGCAGTCCTAGAGGTGCACGACAGTACCATCGGTGAAACCACTCCCATGCTTGCCTGGCCAGCAGATCAGGCATCCGGTGATACACTCATCCCTGTGAACTTGCTATTTAACAAAAACGTGAAGGAGATTTAACAGATAACCTACAATCCTCTCAACCGTGAATTAACTAGTTGGCCAAACCAAGAAGTACCTGCAGCTGCTAAATGGTTTGTACGTGTAGAAGATAACCATTTCTGCTCAAATTAAGTTTAACATAAACCAGGTGGCTGTACAACAGCCAGCCACCATTGTCTCATTTCCACAAAACCCTAATACATGGGGTAATACTACTACAGTACTACGTCTGATCAAAACAGATGGCAGACATAAAACAGCCACTTATCAATCTCACTTTTGCTTCTTGGGCATCCTGTAGCCACCAACGACACAGGCATGGTCACGCTCAAAGGGCTCCAGGGTCACCTGCTCAGAAGGCTTGAACTGGTCAGCCTTGAGCTTCTCCACTTCAGCAGCAAACACAGCCTCAGCGGGCATGGTTGAGTCAATACAGTTCGCCTGATCAAAGTAAAGAATGTCAGTAAAAAATGGAAGCTTCAAGATGCCAGATCCGATGGCAACTTCAACCTTTCCAAGGCATATGTATGTTCCTTGCATATTGACTATTCTTAAACATATAAACTTAGTACCTTGATCGAAATGACAAAATGGCCACCATTCTTCAGGAAGTATGATGCGTTAAGGGCTAAAATTCTAGCCTGTGAGACAGAAGATACAGGGACAAGGTTTAGACATGCTTAATCAAGACATTTCAAATAGCTCATACCATAACCCATTATGCAAGCCGAATTTGGGTACAATGTAACAACCAATTCAAATCAAGCCTATAGGCGGTTTGCAACACAGTTTTAGCATATTAGGCATAACAGTAGGGAAAATACATTTTATTTAATTTATTCAACTAATTGACAAATGATGAGCTCATAATTTGAGATCATGACACCAATAAAAACAAGACAAGCCAATCAAATCTGCAGCCATGTTGCAGTGGGAACTGGAAAGGGTGCCAGGTTACTTGAAACAGTCCATCCAAAATTAAGATCATACAAAGGCAAACAGACAGATAAAAGCCATGTTGTAGACGGGTGTCAGGTTACTTGAAACCAACGATCCACACTTAAGCTCACCCAAGCATAAAAACAATAAACAGGCAGATAAAAGGCAAATTTAACACGAAGTCAGTGAGATGGATAATGTGATCGTCAAGTAAAAGAAATGTAGCAATGCAATCAAAAG
Organism: Lolium rigidum; assembly: GCF_022539505.1. Lineage (NCBI taxonomy): Eukaryota > Viridiplantae > Streptophyta > Magnoliopsida > Poales > Poaceae > Lolium > Lolium rigidum. The sequence goes on from NC_061509.1 coordinate 268,733,448, forward strand.
AAAGAACTGGCTATGGGCAAAATAGCATCAGAAACTCGATTTTGCATCATACAATAGATGTCCTGAAGGGGAATCCGAGTTAGCTCCTCATCTGCTAGGCCTCAATATAGCCACAGAAAATCAGGAAATATTGCAAACCAACAACAGCAGATTGTATGCACCAACTATTGCGTACCACTGAAATGGGAACTAATCGATATACCAACCAAATGTGACAGTGATGGATTATAGTGCAGTAATCAAAATGCAACAGACTAAATAAGAAAAGAGGCATAAAGGCATCAGAGACTCGATTTTGCATCATCCAATTTGATGTCCTGAAGGGGAATCCGAGTAAAGCTCATCTTTTGCTAGCCACCAACAACTCGTGAAGGAATTGCATAGGCAAACAACAGTCAACTGTAAACATAATAACTGAGGTAGACCTTATGAAAGACTGTAAAACAGAACTACTTTTACGTAGATATACCTGGTCAGGTTGTGCAACATCTGAAAAGATAACATCAACCATGCCAACAAGCATCCTGTACTTTGCCGGGTGCCTAGCATCCTCAATGATGGGGATCACATTGGTCCTCTTCTTGGCCATGTTGACGAGATCCCTGCCACTGCGGTGAGAGAACTCAACAGCATACACCAACCCAGTCTGCAAACACTCGACCTTGTCAAAACAAATCACACAAAGCAAATCATTAAACAATAAGAAGGAAGTAGCCTCAAGATCTCACCGGTCCAACAATATCAGACACATGAGACACTGTTGTTCCGGAGGCAGCACCAAGGTACAGCACACGGGTACCAGGAGCCTAAAACAAAAGCTCACTGTCAACTACGGTACCAAAAATGAAGGTAAATTACACTGCAGCATTGACATCTGCAAATAATTCAGAATGCAAGCTTTAATGAACAAAAAACTTACAATCCAGATGTTGTCAACACCACCAAGCACGGCAGCAGCCAGCTTGGACCTGAAGGGGTTCCACACCCTGTACTCAACCTTGGATTGGTCCTCGTTCTACATAACACAAAAAAAAGTAAATGAGCATCATTTCAGATCGGAAGATTGTAACATCGGAAGCTGATGCTCAAACTAAATAAGCATGTAGAACTAACGATCAGACTGAATATAAGCTGGTTAACATTTGCCTATCAGTTCACATGCGCAGGAAGCATAACAGAGCATCTAACAACCGAGTCCGGAACCAATGGAGATGGCAAGAACTTGTGACCCACTGAATCAAAGCTAGTCTAACACTTTCCAGTGTCTAAAATACACCTAGAGCAGAACCCAGACATGTACATCACACAGAAGCATGTAAGCAAAACGAGAGCTACCTGGACGGAGACGCGCTTCTCGCCGTAGACGGACTCCCCGGGGACCATGTTCTTGGTGCAGAGCGCGTCCTCCTTGGCCTTGGCGATGAAGACGCCGTCGTGCTTGTGCGGCACCACGACCACCTTGCTCCCGCCCTTCATGCCGGGGCCGCCCCTGCCTCCTCCCCTGCCGCCGCCGCGGCCCCTACCACGGTCGCTCCTGCCGCCGCCCCTACCGCGGCCGCCGCCATCGCTCCTCCCGCCGAAGCCCCTGCCGCGGCCGCCGCTGTCTCTGCCGCCGAAGCTCCTGCCGCCGCTGCGACCGCCTGTGGAGAGCGAAACATGTTAAACCGAACCCAGGATGATACGAGGAAGAGGGGGAGGATGGGTGAAGCTTTACCTCCTCCTCTCATCGGTGGCCTCATGGTGCTGAGCTGAGGAGGTGCTGGTGGCCGCCGCCGCCGCCGGAGGGAGGAAGGGGAAGGAAAGGGTTTAGGGCTTTGGAGAAGGGTTAGGGTTTGGTCGATGGTTTGGGGGAAGACTTATAGAAGGAAACTAGGGTTGGCGTTTGATCACGGCCGTTCGTGCAAGAATGGTGAATCGGACGGCTAGATTACGGGGCGTCATACTGGTTTATTGTATATTGAAGAAGTCATGGGACTAATTAACATCAAGTCAGGATGGCCGAGTGGTCTAAGGCGCCAGACTCAAGTTCTGGTCCTCTAACGAGGGCGTGGGTTCAAACCCCACTTCTGACAAAAATTACTTTTTATCTTTTTTTATTTTTATGTTCTCATTTTCCTGCTAATTGGTTTTGACATTTCTTTTTCTTTTTCCAACTCAATAAAATTTTATGCATAGGTGGGAAAAAGGAGAATTTGATAAAACCTTCTATTCTCATGTTAATTAACTTGCATTCCTCGTAATTTGATATAGTCGCTCATTGTAGTGTGATAAAAGTAACATGCTTTCTCATCAACGAAAGAGCATGCAACAACCATATTATGCAATATGCATCTTCAAAGGGAGGATGGCTCCATACATGTGCAATGGAAGCTAAATGATGGCTTAGTGTAAACGAAAAAATTTATGCTTGATGTATGTGGGAACATAGACACCAAGGGTATGGATATCACCTTTATTTTTTCGGTGAAGGAGCGGAAAATATGTTCTAGATCTTACAACATGCAAGCACAAGGATTTTACCTATGTCCAGGTTGTCCGAAGGCTAACTTGGCTACGTCCTGCCCACTGGTGTTGCTCCAAAGATGAACACAAATAGAACAGGATGAACTCTCCTCGCCGAGGTGCCTAGGCAAGGAGGAAGCTATGGCTATGAGACTTTGCTACTATGGGACGGATCCCCCTACTCGAAGGCCAAGGTCATCCTTTAATAGTTTCAAAGGGATACCATAGTGGTTGACAACATGTTGTCAAGCTTCTCTTGACTGGGAGTGGCGGTAGGAAAAGGCCTTTTTGTACATGCAAACCGAATGGCATGCCATAGGCGACAAAGAGGGGGCATATGATACAGGACAATGATCTACCCGTTGTTATCCCATCTTTTGACCTTGGTCCCCGAGCTCCACTTCTTTTTGTTCCCGGGAGCATCCTCTTCTGCCATGTTAGGGCCCTCGGGGACCCTTTGCGATGGCATAGGCATAGGTTGATCCCTTTCGAAAATGATCAAAGTAGCATATGTCCCTCTTTTAGCACACGGTAATGGGCATGCTTACGCGAGTGCCTTCATGGTGATAATCACACGCCTGACAACATGAATACGGTGTCGCGTCGTCCCGTCCTACCCTGGTCGGTTCATGTAGAAAGCAGCCATGGTTGATGCATTCCTTCCTAGGGCCCGGAGAAGCGTGTCACCAATGGCGTTTCCTTCCCGAAAGAGGGGTCATCGGCAAGGCTTGCCAGGAGCCGCCCAAGACTCCTTCCTAGGGCCTTGGCTAATTGGGCTAGGGCCCTTTTAGCTTTAACAGTTGCCATGGACAGCTTCCTTACGAAGCAGAGAATAGGACGGCGTGGCCCACAATCCATAGGATCATATATACCCTAGTTTTCTCAAATACGAAGATGCTTAGGTGGAAAAAAAGAATTTTAAATGACCTTTTATTCTCGGGTTAACTTTTATTTCTCATAAATTGCTATAGGCACTCGTTGTAGTGTGATGAATGTAACATGTTTTCTCATCAACGAGCGAACACGCCAACAACACTAGTGCGAATGTTTGGAGGAGGCATGGGAGGCATGGGCGGCATGGGAGGTGACGAGGGATCACCTCGCCAATGCCTACGTATTGTAGACTTGGGTTTCGGGAGAGAGCGACGATGGAGATTCCGGGAACGAGATTAGGCACACGACGTACCCAGCTTCGGGTCCCCTCAGTGGAGGATCCCTACGTGCTGCTAGCAATCCAGTATATGATCACAGGTATGTTTACAGGGTGCCGCCATAGGCGGAGCTATGTTGTCTATCTCTTCGCCTCTCCTCTATCGGGTACCCTGGCTGGCTTTATATATGCAACCAGCCTAGGGTTTTACAAGAGTCCTAGTCGACTACTTCTTCTGGTTACTTTGTTGGGCTTTCTCCATATTGGGTCGAGCCGATCCAGGTATACTAATAATGGGTACCCGAAGGGTATACTGATACGTCTCAAACGTATCTATAATTTTTTATGTTCCATGCTACTTTTATGATGATACTCACATATTTTATACACATTATATGTCATTATTATGCATTTTCCGGCACTAACCTATTGACGAGATGCCGAAGTGTCAGTTCCTGTTTTCTGCTGTTTTTGGTTTCAGAAATCCTAGTAAGGAAATATTCTCGGAATTGGACGAAATCAACGCCCAGGGTCCTATTTTTCCACGAAGCTTCCAGAAGACCGGAGAAGTAACGAAGAGGGGCCACGAGGTGGCCACACAGTAGGGCGGCGCGGCCCAAGCCCTGGCCGCGCCGGCCTGTTGTGTGGGCCCCTCGTGACGCCCCCTGAATTGCCCTTCCGCCTACATATAGTCTTCATCGCGAAAACCCCAGTACCGAGAGCCACGATACGGAAAACCTTACTGAGACGCCGCCGCCAATCCCATCTCGGGGGATTCAGGAGATCGCCTCCGGCACCCTGCCGGAGAGGGGAATCATCTCCCGGAGGTCTCTTCATCGCGCATGATCGCCTCCGGATCGATGTGTGAGTAGTCCACCCCTGGACTATGGGTCCATAGCAGTAGCTAGATGGTTGTCTTCTCCTCATTGTGCTATCATGTTAGATCTTGTGAGCTGCCTATCATGATCAAGATCATCTATTTTGTAATGCTACATGTTGTGTTTGTTGGGATCCGATGAATACTAAATACTATGTCAAGTTGATTATCAATCTATCATATATGTTATTTACGTTCTTGCATGCTCTCTGTTGCTAGTAGAGGCTCTGGCCAAGTTGATACTCGTGACTCCAAGAGGGAGTATTTATGCTCGATAGTGGGTTCATGCCTCCATTAAATCTGGGACGAGTGACGTAAAGTTCTAAGGTTGTGGATGTCTGTTGCCACTAGGGATAAAACATCGATGCTTTGTCTAAGGATATTTGTGTTGATTACATTACGCACCATACTTAATGCAATTGTCCGTTGTTTACAACTTAATATCGGAGGGGTTCGGATGATAACCTGAAGGTGGACTTTTTAGGCATAGATGCATGCTGGATAGCGGTCTATGTACTTTGCCGTAATGCCCTGATTAAATCTCATAGTACTCATCATGATATATGTATGTGCATTGTTATGCTTTCTTTATTTGTCAATTGTTCAACTATAATTTGTTCACCCAACATCTGTTTATCTTATGGGAGAGACACCACTAGTGAACTGTGGACCCCGGTCCTATTCTTTACATCTGAAATACAATCTACTACAATTGTTTTTTACTGTTCTTTGCAAACACATCATCTTCCACACTATACATCTAATCCTTTGTTTACAGCAAGCCGGTGAGATTGACAACCTCACTGTTACGTTGGGGCAAAGTACTGTGATTGTGTTGTGCAGGTTCCACGTTGGCGCCGGAATCCCTGGTGTTGCGCCGCACTACACTCCGCCACCATCAACCTTCAACGTGCTTCTTGGTTCCTACTGGTTCGATAAACCTTGGTTTCTTTCGAGGGAAAACTTGCTATCGTACGCATCACACCTTCCTCTTGGGGTTCCCAACGGACGTGTGTTAATTGCACGCATCAAGCTCTTTTTCTGGCGCCGTTGCCGGGGAGATCAAGACACGCTGCAAGGGGAGTCTCCCACTTCCAATCTCTTTACTTTGTTTTTGTCTTGCTTTATTTTATTTACTACTTTGTTTCCTGCATTATATCAAAATAAAGCAAGACAAAAACAAAGTAAAGAGATTGGATTGTGGAGACTCCCCTTGCAGCGTGTCTTGATCTCCCCGGCAACGGCGCCAGAAATTTAGCTTGATGACGCGTAAAGCACACGCCCGTTGGGAACCCCAAGTGGAAGGTGTGATGCGTACAGCAAGAAGTTTCCTCGCAAGAAACCAAGGTTTATCGAACCAAGAGGGAGCCAAGAAGCACGTCGAAGGTTGATGGCGGCGGGATGTAGGCGGTGCAACACCAGTGGATTCCGCGCCAACGTGGAACCTCGCACAACACAACCAAAGTACTTTGCCCCAACGAAACAATGAGGTTGTCAATCTCATCGGCTTGCTGTAACAAAGGATTAGATGTATAGTGTGGATGATGATTGTTTGCGTAAAACAAGAGAACAAGTATTGCAAGAGATTGTATTCAATGTAAAAGAATGGACCGGGGTCCACAACTCACTAGAGGTGTCTCTCCCATAAGATAAATAGCATGTTGGGTGAACAAATTATAGTCGGGCAATTGACAAATAGAGAGGGCATGACCATGCACATACATGATATGATGAGTATTGTGAGATTTAATTGGGCATTACGACAAAGTACATAGACCGCTATCCAGCATGCATCTATGCCTAAAAAGTCCACCTTCAGAGTTATCATCCGAACCCCTTCCAGCATTAAGTTGCAAACAACAGACAATTTCATTAAGTATGGTGTGTAATGTAATCAATAACTACATCCTCGGACATAGCATCAATGTTTTATCCCTAGTGGCAACAAGACATCCACAACCTTAGAACTTTCCGTCACATCGTCCCAAATTTAATGGAGGCATGAACCCACTATCGAGCATAAATACTCCCTCTTGGAGTTAAGAGTAAAAACTTGGCCGTAGCCTCTACTAATAACGGAGAGCATGCAAGATCATAAACAACACATAGGTAATAGATTGATAATCAACATAACATAGTATTCTCTATCCATCGGATCCCGACAAACACAACATATAGCATTACAGATAGATGATCTTGATCATGTTAGGCAGCTCACAAGATCCGACAATGAAGCACATGAGGAGAAGACGACCATCTAGCTACTGTTATGGACCCATAGTCCAGGGGTGAACTACTCACTCATCGATCCGGAGGCGATCATGGCGATGAAGAGACCTCCGGGAGATGATTCCCCTCTCCGGCAGGGTGCCGGAGGCGATCTCCTGAATCCCCCGAGATGGGATTGGCGGCGGCGTCTCTGGAAGGTTTTCCGTATCGTGGCTCTCTGTACTAGGGGTTTCTCGACGAAGACTATATGTAGGCGGAAGGGCAGGTCAAGAGGCGACGCGAGGGCCCCACACGCCAGGGCCGCGCGGCCAGCACCTGGGCCGCGCCGCCCTGTTGTGGCGGCGCCTCGTGGCCCGAATTCGTCTATCCCTCGGTCTTCTGGAAGCTTCGTGGTAAAATAGGCCCCTGGGCATTGATTTCGTCCAATTCCGGGAATATTTCCTTACTAGGATTTATGAAACCAAAAACAGCAGAAAACAGCAACTGGCTCTTCGGCATCTCGTTAATAGGTTAGTGCCGTAAAATGCATAAATACGACATAAAGTATGCATAAAACATGTAGATATCATCAATAATGTGGCATGGAACATAAGAAATTATCGATACGTCGGAGACGTACGCATCCCTAAGCTTAGTTCTCGCTCGTCCCGAAGGTGTAAACGATAACAAAGATAATTTCGGAGTGACATGCCATCATAACCTTGATCATACTATTGTAAGCATATGTAATGAATGCAGCGATCAAAACAATGGTAATGACATGAGTAAACAAATCGAATCATAAAGCAAAGACTTTTCATGAATAGTACTTTCAAGACAAGCATCAATAAGTCTTGCATAAGAGTTAACTCATAAAGCAATAAATCAAAGTAAAGGTATTGAAGCAACACAAAGGAAGATTAAGTTTCAGCGGTTGCTTTCAACTCAATGTAAAGTAATATAACAAGTGCAATATGCAAGTATGTAGGAATCAATGCACAGTTCACACAAATGTTTGCTTCTTGAGGTGGAGAGAAATAGGTGAACTGACTCAACATAAAAGTAAAAGAAAGGCCCGTCGCAGAGGGAAGCATTGATTGCTATATTTGTGCTAGAGCTTTGGTTTTGAAAACAAGAAACAATTTTGTCAACGGTAGTAATAAAGCATATGTATCATGAAAATTATATCTTACAAGTTGCAAGCCTCATGTATAGTATACTAATAGTGCCTGATACGTCTCCGACGTATCGATAATTTCTTATGTTCCATGCCATATTATTGATGATACCTACATGTTTTATGCACACTTTATGTCATATTCGTGCATTTTCTGGAACTAACCTATTAACAAGATGCCGAAGAGCCAGCTTGTTGTTTTCTGCTGTTTTTGGTTTCGTAAATCCTAGTAACGAAATATTCTCGAATTGGACGAAATCAAGACCCAGTGGTCCTATTTTGCCACGAACCTTCCGAAGACCGAAGAGCATACGAAGTGGGGCCACAAGGTGGCGACACCACAAGGCGGCGCGGCCGCAGGGGGCCCGCGCCGCCCTATGGTGTGGGCCCCTCGTCAGCCCTCCGACTCGCCCTTCCGCCTACTTAAAGCCTCCGTCGCGAAACCCCCGATGCGGAAAACCACGATACGCGAAAACCTTCCGGAGACGCCGCCGCCGCCAATCCCATCTCGGGGGATTCTCGGAGATCTCCTCCGGCACCCCGCCGGAGAGGGGATTCATCTCCCGGAGGACTCTACACCGCCATGGTCGCCTCCGGAGTGATGAGTGAGTAGTTCACCCCTGGACTATGGGTCCATAGCAGTAGCTAGATGGTTGTCTTCTCCTCATTGTGCTTCATTGTTGGATCTTGTGAGCTGCCTAACATGATCAAGATCATCTATCTGTAATACTCTATGTTGTGTTTGTCGGGATCCGATGGATAGAGAATACCATGTTATGTTAATTATCAAGTTATACATATGTGTTGTTTATGATCTTGCATGCTCTCCGTTATTAGTAGAGGCTCTGGCCAAGTTGATGCTAGTAACTCCAAGAGGGAGTATTTATGCTCGATAGTGGGTTCATGCCTGCATTGACACTCGGGACAAGTGATGCAAAGTTCTAAGGTTGTGCCGTGTCGTTGCCACTAGGGATAAAACATTGATGCTATGTCCGAGGATGTAGTTATTGATTACATTACGCACCATACTTAATGCAATTGTCTCGTTGCTTTGCAACTTAATACCGGAAGGGGTTCGGACGATAACCCGAAGGTGGACTTTTTAGGCATAGATGCGCTTGGATGGCGGTCTATGTACTTTGTCGTAATGCCCAATTAAATCTCACTATACTTATCATGACATGTATGTGCATTGTTATGCCCTCTCTAGTTTTCAATTGCCCGACTGTAATTTGTTCACCCAACATGCTTTTATCTTATGGGAGAGACACCTCTAGTGAACTGTGGACCCCGGTCTATTCTTTAATACTGAAATACAAATCTGCTGCAATACTTGTTTTTACTCGTTTTCTCGCAAACAATCATCTTCCACACAATACGGTTAATCCTTTGTTACAGCAAGCCGGTGAGATTGACAACCTCACTGTTTCGTTGGGGCAAAGTACTTTGGTTGTGTTGTGCAGGTTCCACGTTGGCGCCAGGATCTCTGGTGTTGCTCCGCGCTACATCCCGCCACCATCAACCTTCAACATGCTTCTTGGCTCCTCCTGGTTCGATAAACCTTGGTTTCTTTCTGAGGGAAAACTTGCTGCTGTGCGCATCATACCTTCCTCTTGGGGTTCCCCAACGAACGTGTGAAATACACGCCATCAAGCTCTTTTTCTGGCGCCGTTGTCGGGAGATCAAGACACGCCGCAAGGGGAGTCTCCACTTCTCAATCTCTTTACTTTGTTTTTGTCTTGCTTTATTTTATTTACTACTTTGTTTGCTGCATTATATTAAAACACAAAAAAATTAGTTGCTAGCTTTACTTTATTTACTATCTTGTTTGCTATGTCGAAAACACAAAAAAATTAGTTTACTTGCATTTACTTTATCTAGTTTGCTTTATTTTACTGTCTTGCACTCTATATTTAAAAAATACAAAAAATTAGTTACTTTTGTTACCATGTCTAGCTCTGAACCTGTTACTTCTTCGCCTGAAGAATTAGTCTTCACTTTTAAACAAGGGGATGAGGAGAGTTTTAAGGATGCTTGGTCTAGAATTTTTACTTCTTATCGTAAAACCGAACCTCAAATGACTCTAAGTTTGCTCCTTAGTAATTTTTATTTTGATCTTATGATTCGCTATAGATATGCTTTGGATACTTTAGTGGGAGGAGATTTCCTTCATTGCAATGGGGATCAAGCTTTTAATGCCATAAAGAAGTTGGTTGCATCACATGATTCAGCTAATAACTTTGATTCAACTCTTATTAGCATTTATAATAGATTAAACAATCTCGAGATAAGTACATCTCGCTCGGATGACAACTATCACCATGTTCGTAATCGTCTTGAACAAGTTTTAGTGAACTCTAAACCTTCATTATGGGATCCTACTGTTAAAATTGTTATCGGTGATCAAACTCTTCGTGCCAACTGTGATATTATGTCTGAATTTTGCCTTATACCGGAGAGCATTTATAAATCTTTGAGACTTTGGGGAGTTGATGAAGGAGGAGAAGAAATAACTCTCATTGATAAATCTGTTATAATTCCTAAGGGAATAGCCGCAGGTGTGCATACAACCATTCTTGGAAGAACAATATCCATTGATTATCTTGTTATTGAATGTGTAGGGAAAGGGAAAAATCACACTCTGAAGATCCTCGCTAAAACTATTGGGAGCAAGTCATAGATGTGGGAGAAGGCATCCTGGATTTCACCTCTATACCGGGGGAATCATACATTTCCTAAATCAAAGAGAAAGAAAAACAACAAGAAAGGTAAGGGTAAAGCCCAAGGTAAGGATGATGCACCACTCTCCGATAATACTTGATATACACTTTCTGCGCCTAGCTGAAAGGCGTTAAAGAAAAGCGCTTATGGGAGACAACCCATGTTTTTACTACAGTATTTTTGTTTTATATTTGAGTCTTGGAAGTTATTTACTACTGTAGCAACCTCTCCTTATCTTAGTTTTGAGTTTTGTTGTGCCAAGTAAAGTCTTTGATAGTAAAGTAAGTACTAGATTTGGATTAATGCGCAGCTTCCAGATTTCTTTGCTGTCACGAATCTGGGTCTACCTCCCCGTAGGTAGCTCAGAAAATTAAGCCAATTTACGTGCATGATCCTCAGATATGTACGCAACTTTCATTCAATTTGAGCATTTTCATTTGAGCAAGTCTGGTGGCCTAATAAAATCCATCTTTACGGACTGTTCTGTTTTGACAGATTCTGCCTTTTATTTCGCATTGCCTCTTTCGCTATGTTGGATGAATTTCTTTGATCCATTAATGTCCAAGTAGCTTTATGCAATGTCCAGAAGTGTTAAGAATGATTGTGTCACCTCTCGAACATGTTAATTTTTTATTGTGCACTAACCCTCTAATGAGTTGTTTCGAGTTTGGTGTGGAAGAAGTTTTCAAGGATCAAGAGAGGAGTATGATGCAATATGATCAAGGAGAGTGAAAGCTCTAAGCTTGGGGATGCCCCGGTGGTTCACCCCTGCATATTATAAGAAGACTCAAGCGTCTAAGCTTGGGGATGCCCAAGGCATCCCCTTCTTCATCGACAACATTATCAGGTTCCTCCCCTGAAACTATATTTTTATTCCATCACATCTTATGTGCTTTTCTTGGAGCATCGGTTTGTTTTTGTTTTTGTTTTGTTTGAAGAAAATGGATCCTAGCATTCACTGTATGGGAGAGAGACACGCTCCGTTGTATCATATGGACAAGTATGTCCTTAGGCTCTACTCATAGTATTCATGGCGAAGTTTCTTCTTCGTTAAATTGTTATATGGTTGGAATTGGAAAATGCTACATGTAGTAACTCTAAAATGTCTTGGATAATTTGATACTTGGCAATTGTTGTGCTCATGTTTAAGCTCTTGCATCATATACTTTGCACCCATTAATGAAGAAACACTTAGAGCTTGCTAATTTGGTTTGCATATTTGGTTTCTCTAGAGTCTAGATAATATCTAGTATTGAGTTTTGAACAACAAGGAAGACGGTGTAGAGTCTTATAATGTTTACAATATGTCTTTTATGTGAGTTTTGCTGCACCGTTCATCCTTGTGTTTGTTTCAAATAACCTTGCTAGCCTAAACCTTGTATCGAGAGGGAATACTTCTCATGCATCCAAAATCCTTGAGCCAACCACTATGCTATTTGTGTCCACCATACCTACCTACTACATGGTATTTATCCGCCATTCCAAAGTAAATTGCTTGAGTGCTACCTTTAAAATTCCATCATTCACCTTTGCAATATATAGCTCATGGGACAAATAGCTTAAAAACTATTGTGGTATTGAATATGTACTTATGCACTTTATCTCTTATTAAGTTGCTTGTTGTGCGATAACCATGCTTCGGGGACGCCATCAACTATTCTTTGTTGAATATCATGTGAGTTGCTATGCATGTCCGTCTTGTCTCGAAGTAAGAGAGATCTACCACCTTAATGGTTGGAGCATGCATATTGTTAGAGAAGAACATTGGGCCGCTAACTAAAGCCATGATTCATGGTGGAAGTTTCAGCTTTGGACACATATCCTCAATCTCATATGAGAATAATAATTGTTGCCACATGCTTATGCATTAAAGAGGAGTCCATTATCTCGTTGTCCATGTTGTCCCGGTATGGATGTCTAAGTTGAGAATAATCAAAAGCGAGAAATCCAAAATGCGAGCTTTCTCCTTAGACCTTGTACAGAGCGGCATGGAGGTACCCCATTGTGACACTTGGTTAAAACATGTGCATTGCAAAGATCCGGTAGTCCAAGCTAATTAGGACAAGGTGCGGGCACTATTAGTATACTATACATGAGGCTTGCAACTTGTAAGATATAATTTACATAACTCATATGCTTTATTACTACCGTTGACAAAATTGTTTCATGTTTTCAAAATAAAAGCTCTAGCACAAATATAGCAATCGATGCTTTCCTCTTTGAAGGACCACTACTTATGAAAGCACATGTGTAACTGAACGCACAA
>NC_061509.1:268746448-268775299 GCF_022539505.1 Lolium rigidum
TGTGAGAGCCTTCGTGCTTGAGTTAGTTGTATCCTCATATAGGTTGCTTCACCTAGTTTGCATTAGGCTCATCTTTATATTCCGCAAAGCCTAATATTGCAAAGAAAGAATTAAAATTTGTAGAAACCTATTCACCCCCCCTCTAGGTTTACCATCTCTATACTTTCAACGACGCTCCAAGAAAAAGCACATAAGATGTGGCCGAATAAAAATGTAGTTTCAGGGGAGGAACCTGATAATTTGTTGATGAAGAAGGGGATGCCTTGGGCATCCCCAAGCTTAGACGCTTGAGTCTTCTTGATATATGCAGGGGTGAACCACCGGGTGCATCCCCAAGCTTAGAGCTTTTCACTCTCCTTGATCATGTTGCATCATACTCCTCTCTTGATCCTTGAAAACTTCCTCCACACCAAACTCGAAACAACTCATTAGAGGGTTAGTGCACAATATAAATTGACATATTCAGAGGTGACACAATCATTCTTAACACTTCTGGACATTGCATAATGCTACTGGACATTAGTGGATCAAAGAAATTCATCCAACATAGCGAAAGAGGCAATGCGAAATAAAAGGCAGAATCTGTCAAAACAGAACAGTTCGTATTGACGAATTTTAAAATGGCACCAGACTTGCTCAAATGAAAATGCTCAAATTGAATGAAAGTTGCGTACATATCTGAGGATCATGCACGTAAATTGGCATAATTTTCTGAGCTTCCTGCAGGGCAGTGGGCTCAGATTCGTGACAGCAAAGAAATCTGGAACTGCGCAGTAATCCAAATCTAGTACTTACTTTTCTATCAACGGCTTAACTTGGCACAACAAAACTCAAAACTAAGATAAGGAGAGGTTGCTACAGTAGTAAACAACTTCCAAGACACAAAATAAAAACAAAGTACTGTAGGTAAAAACATGGGTTGTCTCCCATAAGCGCTTTTCTTTAACGCCTTTCAGCTAGGCGCGGAAAGTGTGTATCAAGTAACATCGAGAGATGAAGCATCAACATCATAATTTGTTCTAATGATAGAATCATAAGGTACCTTCATTCTCTTTCTAGGGAAGTGTTCCATACCTTTCTTGAGAGGAAATTGATACTTTATATTTCCTTCCCTCATATCAATAATAGCACTAACAGTTCGAAGAAAAGGTCTTCCCAATATAATTGGACAAGATGCATTGCATTCAATATCCAAGACAACAAAATCAACGGGAACAAGATTATTGTTAACGGTAATGCGAACATTATCAACTTTACCCAAAGGTTTCTTTGTAGAATGATCAGCAAGATTAACATCCAAATAACAATTTTTCAGCGGTGGCAAGTCAAGCATATTATAAATTTTCTTCGGCATAACGAAATACTTGCACCAAGATCACATAAAGCATTACAATCAAAATCTTTAACCTTCATCTTAATGATGGGCTCCCAACCATCTTCTAGCTTTTTAGGAATAGAGGCTTCGCGCTCTAGTTTCTCTTCTCTAGCTTTTATGAGAGCATTTGTAATATGATGCGTGAAAGCCAAATTTATAGCACTAGCATTGGGACTTTTAGCAAGTTTTTGCAAGAATTTTATAACTTCAGAGATGTGGCAATCATCAAAATTCAAACCATTATAATCTAAAGCAATGGGATCATCATCCCCAATGTTGAAAAAAATTTCAGCGACTTTATCGTGAGCAGTTTCAGCGGTTTTAGCAGCTTCAGTGCAGCTTTTCGCGCTTTGCATTAGAAGTGGAAACATTGCTAACACCAATTCTTTTATTAGTATGAGTAGGAGGTGCAGCAACATGTGTAGCATTAGCATTACTAGTGGTGGTAATAGTCCAAACTTTAGCTATATTCTTCTCTTTAGCTAGTTTTTCATTTTCTTCTCTATCCCACCTAGCACGCAGTTCAGCCATTAGTCTTATATTCTCATTAATTCTAACTTGAATGGCATTTGCTGTAGTAACAATTTTATTTTCAATGTCCCTATTAGGCATAACTTTCGATTTCAAAAGATCAACATCGGAGGCAAGACTATCAACTCTAGAAACAAGAATATCAATTTTATTGAGCTTTTCCTCAACATGCATTTGTTAAAGGCAGTTTGTGTACTAATAAATTCTTTAAGCATGGCTTCAAGTCCAGGGGTGAATTCCTATTATTGTTGTAAGAATTCCCATAAGAATTAGCATAACCGTTACCATTATTATAAGGATATGGCCTATAGTTATTACTAGAATTGTTTCGGTAAGCATTGTTGTTGAAATTATTATTTTTAATGAAGTTTACATCAACATGTTCTTCTTGTGCAACCAATGAAGCTAACGGAACATTATTAGGATCAACATTAGTCCTATCATTCGCAAGCATAGACATAATAGCATCAACCTTATCACTCAAGGAGGAGGTTTCTTCAACGGAATTTACCTTCTTACCTTGTGGAGCTCTTTCCGTGTGCCATTCGCAGTAATTTATCATCATATCATCAAGAAGTTTTGTAGCCGCCCCCAATGTGATGGACATAAAGGTACCTCCAGCAGCTGAATCCAATAAATTCCGCGAAGAAAAATTTAGTCCTGCATAGAAGGTTTGGATGATCATCCAAGTAGTCGATCCATGGGTTGGGCAATTTTTAACCGAGAGATTTCATTCTTTCCCAAGCTTGAGCAACATGTTCAGTATCTAATTGTTTAAAATTCATTATGCTACTCCTCAAAGATATAATTTTAGCAGGGGGATAATATCTACCAATAAAAGCATCCTTGCATTTAGTCCATGAATCAATACTATTCTTAGGCAGAGATAGCAACCAATCTTTAGCTCTTCCTCTTAATGAGAAAGGGAACAATTTTAGTTTAATAATATCACCATCTACATCTTTATATTTTTGCATTTCACATAGTTCAACAAAATTATTGAGATGGGCAGCAGCATCATCGGAACTAATACCGGAAAATTGATGGTTCATAACAAGATTCAAGAAAGCAGGTTTAATTTCAAAGAATTCTGCTCGTAGTAGCAGGTGGAGCAATAGGTGTGCATAAGAAATCATTATTATTTGTGGTTGTGAAGTCACACAACTTAGTATTTTCAGCGTTGGCCATTTTAGCAATAGTAAATAAAGCAAACTAGATAAAGTAAATGCAAGTAAACTAATTTTTTTGTGTTTTCGATATAGCAAACAAGATAGCAAATAAAGTAAAACTAGCAACTAATTTTTTTGTATTTTGATATAGTGCAGCAAACAAAGTAGTAAATAAAATAAAGCAAGACAAAAACAAAGTAAAGAGATTGAGAAGTGGAGACTCCCCTTGCGGCGTGTCTTGATCTCCCCGGCAACGGCGCCGGAAAATATGCTTGATGGCGTGTATTTCACACGTTCGTTGGGCAACCCCAAGAGGAAGGTATGATGAGCACAGCGAGCAAGTTTTCCCTCGAGAAAGAAACCAAGGTTTATCGAACCAGGAGGAGCCAAGAAGCACGTTGAAGGTTGATGGCGGCGAGATGTAGTGCGGCGCAACACCGGAGATTCCGGCGCCAACGTGGAACCTGCACAACACAACCAAGCTACTTTGCCCCAACGAAACGAGTGAGGTTGTCAATCTCACCGGCTTGTCTGTAACAAAGGATTAACCGTATTGTGTGGAATATGATTGTTTGCAGAGAAAACGAGTAGAACAAGTATTGCGGTAGATTGTATTTCAAGTAAAGAGAATTGGACCGGGGTCCACAGTTCACTAGAGGTGTCTCTCCCATAAGACGAACAGCATGTTGGGTGAACAAATTAGAGTTGGGCAATTGACAAATAAAGAGAGCATGACCATGCACATACATATCATGATGAGTATAGTGAGATTTAATTGGGCATTACGACAAAGTACATAGACCGCCATCCAACTGCATCTATGCCTAAAAAGTCCACCTTCGGGTTATCATCCGAACCCCCTCCAGTATTAAGTTGCAAAGCAACGAGACAATTGCATTAAGTATGGTGCGTAATGTAATCAACAACTACATCCTTAGACATAGCATCAATGTTTTATCCCTAGTGGCAACGAGCACAACACAACCTTAGAACTTTTCGTCACTCGTCCCGGTGTCAATGCGGGCATGAACCCACTATCGAGCATAAGTACTCCCTCTTGGAGTTAAAAGCATCTACTTGGCCAGAGCATCTACTAATAACGGAGAGCATGCAAGATCATAAACAACACATAAGCATAACTTTGATAATCAACATAACAAGTATTCTCTATTCATCGGATCCCAACAAACGCAACATATAGAATTACATATAGATGATCTTGATCATGATAGGCAGCTCACAAGATCCGACAATGATAGCACAATGGGGAGAAGACAACCATCTAGCTACTGCTATGGACCCATAGTCCAGGGGTAGACTACTCACTCATCACTCCGGAGGCGACCATGGCGGTGTAGAGTCCTCCGGGAGATGATTCCCCTCTCCGGCGGGGTGCCGAAGGCGATCTCCGGGATCCCCCGAGATGGGATCGGCGGCGACGGCGTCTCAGTAATGTTTTCCGTATCGTGGCTCTCGGTACTGGGGGTTTCGTCACGGAGGCTATTTGTAGGCGGAAGGGCAGGTCAAGAGGCGGCACAGGGGGCCCACACCACAGGCCGGCGCGGCCAAGGGGGGGGCCGCGCCGCCCTAGGGTTTGGCGCCCCTGTGGCCCCTCTTCGTCTCTCCTTCGGACTTCTGGAAGCTTCGTGAGAAAATAGGCCTCTGGGCTTTTATTTCGTCCAATTCCGAGAATATTTCTTTACTAGGATTTCGGAACCAAAAACGACAGAAAACAACAAGCGGCACTTCGGCATCTTGTTAATAGGTTAGTTCCAGAAAATGCACGAATATGACATAAAGTGTGCATAAAACATGTAGATAACATCAATAATGTGGCATGGAACACAAGAAATTATCGATACGTTGGAGACGTATCAGCTACTGCTGTTGTGCTTGCTGTTGCTGTGCGTATGCTGCTGTGCTCTCTACTGCTGCCATGGATACTAGCTGCTGCTGCTCTACTTGCCATGTCCTATGCCCTGCTGTTGCATGTTCTATGCCCTGGCTTGCTATCTTTGTTCATTCATGTGGTTGTGCATGCTACTGTCTATCTAGATGCTCACCTGTCCAGTCCTAGCCCTTACTGTTGCTTAGTTCTTGTGCTGTGTCCTTGCTCTGGCTTTCCTGGCTCACTACTGTGAGTAGTCCTTGCGTTTAGCAAGTGCCAGTGTCCCTGGTGTGATGTGCATTGAGCTCTAGCTCATGGTAAAGCTCTTCTAGGCTTGTCTGTTATCTAGCTACTTCATTTCTTTGCTGATGTGCTTCTGGATACAATTATAAGCTTGTTCATATGATTATCTGTGTTACAAGCTGTTGCTTAATTATGGCTATTTCATGAACTGGTCCATGTGTTGATGCTAGGATTTACTCTAGCATGCTTTAGCATGCTCTAGCAAGCTCTGGTGATCATGTGATCATCAGCTGCTTGTTGATTGCTTGCTCACTTACTGTCTGTGCCTGTTTGGTGCTTATCCTGGTGACTGTGTATCACCATGCCTTGTGCTGGTGCAGGTTTGCTTGATCAAGTGTCTGCTGATGATTGCAGTGATCCTCTGGATCAATTGCAAGTGTTTATACCTCTGGTTGCTTGTGTATTTTAATTATCTGTCCAGTTTGGCTTGATCAAATCTTTACTATTAAATTGCAATAGGTGACTGCCTGGTGTCACACTTGGGCCTCTCAGGTTAAAAAGTTGAAAACATGATGGCCCAAAACGAAGCGCTTTATTAGTATGTTAGATCCGCAGGCAAGAGCAAACACACGAGGTCACGATTATAGGACAAGTTCGATCGAATTTCGTTTCCTAACATCTGGAGGAAACGCCGACTCGAATAAGGAAGCGACCTGATTACTTCTTTTTTCACACGCGAGGGGCAAAACAAGTCAGCGGGCACACGCTACAAATCGATCAGCTCGATTCTTTTTTCCTTTTTGACACGCACACGAATTCACAATCCACCTCCCTAGCTACCAAATCTAACTAGGACCAAAATGCAATCGTGCTCACTAACATGTCTACCTTAATTCCGCATGCTGCTGGATTGTTGGTGGGATTGAAACCGAATGGGAACCTATCCAACACTTATAAATGATGCATCTTGCAAGGGCTGAAATACTCCAAAATCGTCCTCCAAACGGTACTGGATCGAACGTTTGGAGGACGTTTTTTCTTTGTATCGCATTTTGGGGATGTTGCTCTTCAGCCGCGTCCCCCAAACGAAAAGAAAAAAACACGAAAATAAAGATTTTCATTGAAATTTGATTATATTTTACAAGCTTGGATGAAACCGCAAGATTATCTAACCCTAGCCTACTAGCTTCCCGATGGTGCGTTCAATGGACCGGCCCATCGTCACCACTCACCACCCCTCCACCGCAGCTCCTGTGCCGTCTCTCCCTACGAAGCGTGACGAGAAGACGCCGGTGCTCGTTCGCTGCGTCGTCGCCTACCCTCCCTAGCTGCTCCTGCTGGAAGGAGGGTTCGGGCACGGCGAACCTGCTCCTCCTCGCAAGCACCAGCGTCGCTCTGCAGCTTTTTCTACAACTCAAATGCCTCGAAGAGCGCCTGCTGCTGCACCGCCGCCTCGTCTGGGTCTTGCCCGTCGTCGTTGGACTGATCGAAGTCGTCGTCGTCCTAGGCCGCTGCTTCCGCTGCCATCGCGTCCTCCCGTAGCTGCTGCTCCAGCGCCTCCCGCCGCTGCCGTTGATGGAGCTCCTGCATCCGCTCCTGCAGCTCCTCCTCCGCCTCGTCCTCCGCCTTGTCCTCCTCCTCCTCTTCCATTTGCGCCACCGCCGTCACCAACGCATCCGCCTCCGCCTCCCAGGCCGCCGCTTCCACTGCCATCGCGTCCTCTCGTAGCTGCTGCTCCAGCGCCTCCCGCCGCTGCCGTTGATGGAGCTCCTGCATCCGCTCCTGCAGTTCCTCAATGCGCCGCTGCTCATACAACTCGTCTACATGCCGCCGCAGCTCCATCTCGTCTGCACGGCGGCGCCGCTGCTCCCGCTCTGCACACCGCCGCTCGCCCATCTCATCCGCCCGGCACCGGCGCGCCTCTTTCACCGTGGCGGCGTCGAACACTGCTATGGTGTCCGCTAGCGCCGCCTCCTCCCACGCTTCGTTCTCTGCAGACTCCGGTTCAACGTCGAACTCATGTGGTGGTGGAGATGGAGGTGGAGGTGGAGACGGTGGTGGAGGCAACTGGCCCTCGCCGGCGCGGTTCATCATTGGGTAGGTGGTGCGTAGGCGACAAGTCATGTGTTTGTGGCGGGGAAATATATGGATTAGGATTTAATTACCTGAAAATGACAGGTCCATAAATATCGTGTAATCAATTTCTACCACGTTTACATATATTAGATATTATGTAGAAACGGCGGTCAAAAAAATTTCAAACCGCGTAGAACCAGACCAGTTGGGAACTGAAAACTAGCACTACAATGCCTCTGGATAAAGAAAAACTAATTTCGAGGAAAACAAAAGACCAATTTTTTATTTACTTAATTTTTTGTGAGAATTGTTAATCATTTGTTTACCCAGTTGCAATATACAGGCTATACATATAATTTCATCTATATGTTTACTTGTGCACGACATAAATCTGAGGTGCCGTGGCAACACACATGTATTCATCTATATTATGTGATATTTTCTGATCTACTTAAATATTTTTGTGCAATGTTTACACGTGGCATGTGTGACACTAGATATAACATAGGAAGCCGTGGCGAAGCACGGGCATTCCACTAGTAGATAAATGGATGAACTGTAATACAGTGATGATGCTTTTCATTGATTTTCTTGAGCTAGAAGGATGCCAACCATTTGTTGGGGACCCTAGCTCACTCTGAACCCTCTGGGTAATGATGCAGTGGCTTGATGTGTGGTTTTGTGGGTTTGAGGTGGCCCTGACAGCCCTTTGGTGCTGTCCAAGGGTAGCTCCCCCTCTCTGTGGCTTGCTGTGGTTGGTGAATGCTTGCTGTAAGTGGATAATTGCTCACTGGTTGATCCAGGACTGGACTTCCAGTGGCTTTTGATGCTGAGAAATTATATAGACAAAGATTTGTCTATTTGTCTGATGGTATAGCTAGCTATAGGTGCTAAGTGTTCATGGTTGACTAGATAGGATCAACCCTTGCTGGATTTCCTTGGTGGTGTCAGTGTTTTGATCCAACCAATGTTCCCTTGGTTGATTTACCTATTGGCTTCTTCCATATTTGCTTGCACCAAATGGTTTGGTAACCAGATGATGACACAAACAGGGTTCTACCCTTCTGTGCTCCTGTGATGCATAGCATGCTTATTTATGAGCAAAACATGATTTTGCTCAGGATGATCTTTGTATACCTCACTCCAGCTCCTAGATTATGTGTTGATGTAGTGGTTTTTATTCTGGTTGATGACTTAAGCTTGCCCTGCTCCTCCTGGCTAGCTTGAGCTTGCTCTACTCCATCTGGTGCTAGCTCACAGTTGACAGTTCTTGGTGAAACTGTCCCTGGATGGTTTCTGGTGGTGTGCTATTCTTCCTGTTCTAAGTGTTCTTGCTGTTCTTACCCTGGTGAAGCTTCTGTCGATGGAGCTGCTAGGGTTTTGGCTTGGTGAAAAGGTTTTATACCTAGCCCACCTTGCTTCCTTGGTCGACAGCTCTTGCCTGGTCACTTTGGTGACCCTCCCCTGGCTAGGTGTGTGTGGAGTGCATGCAACCCTCCGGGTTTGTTGTTGAGCATGCACACCAGCAGTGTAAGCTGCCTGTGTGTGTGTGTGTGTGTGTGTGTGTGTTTGGGACTTGTGCATTGGAGATGATCAACTCGGCTGTTCCTTGATCATATCCTTTCCAGTTCATTATTTTTGCTAACCTGCCAAGTGGCAATGCCACTTGGCATAACATCATGTTGGTTTTTTGTGTGTGTGCAGGGATCAAGAAGATAATCAAGATGAAGATCAAGATCATCTTGATCAACGATTTCATGATGATCAACTATATAATATAGTTTAGGACATTTCATTAACTTGTAATTTTCCTTTTTCTTTTTCTATTTCTACAATTCTTGTAATGTGTTGTAATATTTCCTAATTCAATTATGGATATTGTAAATGACAATGTATCATGTGTGATTATCAATAAAGCTCCAATTTTCCTTAATGAGCTTTGTATAATAGTTGTAGTATTTATATTCTTGATTATTAATAATTTATTTAATGAATTTCCTCAATTTTGAATTAGGAGATATTCATATGATGTTTAAATTTGAAATTCAAACACAAGTTTGTTTGAATTCAATCATGCAACTTAAAGTTGTAATGTACTAACTCTCCTCTCTTCTCAAAACCCTAATTTAGTTAAGTGAGATGCAAGTTCATCGCACTCTCGAAACCTAACCCTGTAAGGTGTCGAGAGAGAAACTTGTCCCCCTTCGATGTAGTTTTCTTTTAAAAGCGCGAAATTTCCCCAGAATTTACGATGCAATGCACATACCTTTCTAAAATATACCCCTCGATCGTCTCTAAACCTGGGACATTACAATTTGCCACACTATGGTAACGTACCCTGCCCATCGGCATGGGCAGCGTTCCTCTGACCACGTGAATTACTTGGCTGCGTGAGTCTTGGCCTATGAAAACCGACAATTCATGAGCAAGTTCATTTCAGTTTGTCGATTATGATATGACCAAGCCGATCAAAGATGGCTTAGGGCATCTCCAGCAACCCGACTCAAGCGGACGCAAGTGACCATTTGCGTCCGCCCGATCCAAAAATGAGTCTGCACCCTAGCCTAGCGGCCCGACGCAAAATGATCGGGCTGTCCGCGGGGACGCTAATGCGGCCCAAATTTGCGCCACGAATGCCGCGGATGCAATGCATAACCATTCACTCGCACAGCCCTAGTCGCCTCCCCAATCCCAACCCTAGCGCCTCCACCCACCTTCTCCACAAGAGCTACATGGCGGGTCCTAGGGGCCGAGGCCGCCGTGGTCAGGAAGGGGCAGGGAGGCCGTGCTGGTTCTGTCGTGCCTGCATGCTCGTTGTAGTATATATGCGTGATCTCCCTCCCATGCAGACTAGGAGTGTCCGCACGCCATGTACTTCGAGTTCGTTGTCCACATCACGGAGGACCCTCTCGACTGGAAGAGATTCGCCAAAAAGTTCGTGGAGTTTCTGGCCGGATCCCAGCCAAGGTGCGCCTGCGGGAAGCCAACTGCGTCGTTTGCCGCTGGCCCGTCGAGGTCCTATCCGATGGGCAAGGAACCAGGTTCCTCGATCGGGACTTTGAAAAGTTTGCCCGCGACCAAACCCTAGAGGTCGGATGCCCACTGCACTTCTTCTACGAAGCTGAAGGCGAGATGAGCGCCAATGTGTTTGACGATTCATCCTGGTGCGGGCACTACCATAGCAACGACTCCAGCGACGACATCGGCAACAACTACGACGATGACGGCCATCTGTAGATTCTAGGGTGTTCCTTCTTTACAGCGAAGATGGCAAGTGCTAGTTGAAGCCACTGGTGTAGGTTTCTGGATGTTCTTCCATCGGAGCTAGTGTAGCGAGGAGCCGAGGATGCATAGACCCGTATAGTTTGGGTGACTGGGCGTTCTTTTTTCGCAGCGAAGATGGCAAGGGCCAGCAGAAACTACAGTTAGGTTGCCTTATTTTGCAGTGTTTTACATCTGTCTCAAAACATATATAATATGTCTATCTATCAATGAAAAACAAGTTTGAAAACAATGAAATGCGTCGGTCGCTGAGGCACCCCTGGACGCAAACCATCAGTCGTGGTCTGAAGACTAATTTCGCGTCCGCGAACCAAGATAAACAGACATGCGCGGTCACTTTTAGTGACCGAAATACGTCGGGCCATTGAAGATGCCCTTATCACTTTGAGACTACGACCCTTGTCTAGACTACCATAACGTAGCCCGCATCTCAGCATGTCTAGGTTATTCTAGGAGCGTGCAGACTACAGAAAGAGACACGTGGAACTACTAAGTACTAACTAGACACGTGGTCCGCCACATTGATACGAGTCTCTTCAGTTTAAACTAGTTGCTATCCTCAAAAGAAATTCCTATGACACATATTTGGCCATGGCAAAGGGCAAGATGTGTCTACTTGGAGACGGAGGAAGGTTGTTGAGTGGGATAGGGTTTTCTTGTTTGGGGTGGTGGCGTTTTGTTGACGCCTTGGCGTACGGGGCGTGTGTGCATGCACCTTAGTTAAGTGCTGCTCCTCCAACTAGCTAGGAAGGAAGGATGCGTAACGGCGACGGAGTTCAATTCTTTGTCTTGTTTATTTTGTCAACAAAATCCGGCCAACTCACTGATTAGTACCACTTCTATACAAGACGTGCTGCCACTAAGATGGAATGGATTAAATTAAGAATGTGATGTTGAAGAGTGAGAATGAACGCTGATTGATCTGGACCTCTCAGACTCTAAGATAAGCATTTGATGACGCAGAGAGTGGAAGGCAGCAGTAGCTCCGAAGAAGCGAAACATAACACATGGTGTGCATGAGCTTTTTTTCTTAACGAAGCGATAAGCTCCAAGGTTGGTTCTTGGTTAGTTGGGATCTGGGCCATGGGCGAAATCTGATCTCCTTATTCGTCCATATCTGAGAGTGACGTAAAAAAAATCTAGTGCTCTCAATCCACACGGCAGGCAGGGCCAGATTATTTCAGTGGCGTGGGCCAGAAGTGGCCGCTGTTATCGGAAGCGGGTCGTCCGAGCGAGCCGGCCCATCGAAAGCTCATGCACACCATGTGTTATGTTTCGCTTCTTCGGATGGAGATCGGAGGCAAAATAAGATGAGGTGTTCAAAAGCTTTGCATTTTGTGGATGCAAGCCAAACCAACCAAAGTGGATGATCTCGGCTCGTTAAGAGCATCGGCCTGTTCAAGCCGATTCTGTAAATAAAGCCATCTCAATTCACTTTGTCTATTCTAAGAAATACTTTATACTCTTATAAGGGTTCATGCTGCCTTTAGTTAATCTACCATGGAGTGAGGAAAAAATAATGCAGAAGTTGTGATGGGTGAACCAAAAATGCATGCTAAAATATCCTATAACGAAACATTTTCTATTGGATTTCAGTATCAGTTGATTATCAGAGAGCTTGTATTATCCACATACACACGATAAAATTTAAACGTAGTCTATACTTGAAAGGACAAAAGAGTGCTCTCCACCGAGCAACACAAACTATGGTCCTCGGCTTCGCGTGTGCATCCATTTTCGCTCTAGCTCATTAACTTTCAGCAAAGTTTTCTAAATGATTGGATCAACAAATATATTATATTAGATTCTGGCAACAGTTGGTAAATTAACTCAAAATTAAGTAGTCTCATAGAGAAACATCATTAAACTTCAAAAGGAACAAATTGTGAACATGTCAAACTAATATGCTTCAATAATGCTATAGACTTGTAAACATATTCCCTTGTAAGTCTACTTGTTGTTGGTTTCGAAAGGTCTGATTACGCCAAGTCGTCTTTTCTAGGTTCTGATGCATATTCTACACAAATCCCCGTGGCAAACCGGGAAAGGTATACATAACATTATGATTTAATTTAACATGAAGGTTATATTGTGTGCATTGGAAATTCTATTGATGTATATTAGAGAGCATGTATGTCGTACCGGTTAACTCTTAAACTACTCCGAGCGGCAAGGATAAATTTTAGTGCGGACAAAATAAGGAATTACCAATGAAAGAAATTTGAAGAACAAACCATCTATAGACACGCCCCGTGAGATAAGCTATCATAAACTATAGAATTAACTCTATGCTTAAATATAGACACTGATAAACATATTTTTATTGGATGGGAATACAAAAACTCTCTACTTAGATATTTAAGAACAACTATATACATGAATATGAGTGCAATATGGTATGTCTAACAATTAACTTATAGAGTACTTTGTCAAGGTAATCGAGAAAACATATGAGGATAGATATTCCATGGTTATCCATGTGTTATTCTTTCTTGTACTTATCGTATTGAGTTAAACATATTATTATGTTACGAGAAAAATATAAAAAATGATGAATAGACAAATGTAACATGTATTAATTGTTGTGGTTGTTAGAGTTGTAACAAGAAATTCAATGTATCTTAATATTTAGCGGCATTATTATGCAGGCAATTCTTTAAGTACAATATAAAATATATTGTCGAGTTCTCAAGTTCATGCACAAGGTATACTTAAGCATAAAATATTAGTATAAAATAGGAAGTTTTAACAAGGTGGCATGCCGCGCTCGTGGATGAAAATATGGGTTATGTTTGTTCATGAATCTTAATTCTTGTTCTAGTCTATTTGAAAGGGTAGAGCTTAATTGCTTGTAGTTCTAAGTTGTCCATGTGAAATGGGCAAGCTAGATAAAATATGTTATGCAAATTATTTTAGTTAGTAGATATAATTATATTTGGAGCACACACCTACACACAACTGAATTATAGATGAGTGCTATGTTTGTTGGATTGCATTACATGATTAATATCATCCATATATCACTCAATTGCTGCCTCATGCCTACGCTTTTAGCCACTGCAAATTTCACATTACTTGTTCCGATGAAAACTGGAAATTTGCTGCTTTTATTTACTGTTTGCTTTTACTGCTTCGAACCAACTGCTATAAAATTACCACTTTCTTTGTGAGTTTTTTATATACTGGTTTGGTTGAGAGTGACGTCTCAACTGCTAAAGTCTTATTGGTATTCTTGTATTCCCCTTGAGTCGAACTATAAATTTGGGTAATACTTCATATCGAAGATTTCAGCGATCCCCTATACTTGTGGGTATCAAGACATTTTACGGCGCCGTTACCGGGGAGCCTAGCATTATTAGTAAGACAACTTGTTATCATTTACTTGCTGCACTTATTTATTTCTCATCATGGGAAAGAATAAGGAACCTGCTAAGAAGGTTATCATGCCCTCCACTACAAGGAAAGATACAGATTTGCCTTCTAGACCACATTTTTCGCCTCAAGCTGCTATTACTTCGCTAGTAAAAAGAAAGTTATTGTACATACTAGTTCTCCATTATCCACTATGTCAACTAGTAATGAAAGAGATTTGTTGGATGTTGATAAGGATAAAGAAGGTACTATTCGGCGGGCAAGGAACCATGTACCTCGACCGGACCTTCGACAAGTTTGCACGCGATCAAACCCTGGAGGTCGGATGCCCGCCGCACTTCCTCTACAAAGCTGAAGGCGAGATGATCGCCAAAAGGTGTTTGACAATTCATCATGCCGCAAGCACTACCAAGGCGCCAACTCCGGCGACGACATGAGTGACGGCCAGTTGTAGATTCTAGGTCGCGGACCTGGTCACGTCCACGAGCTTCCTCAAGCGGCGGCTGATGGCACGGGAGAGAAATGTGGGGCATGCAACTTTCATGTTTCTTGCTAACAAGAATAAACAGAACTTAGTAATAAGAACAAATCAAAACTGAGATTAAATAAAAGGAAAACATACATCAATATGCGTACATATGCATGATAGAAATGATGCGTGACGCTTCACATAGTCATTGCATGCCTTTTTTTTCACCAAGACTATTTATAAATTCAAAAAAAAAATGTTCAGCTTTCAATCCGTGAATCTGATTTTTTTTTCTCCTTCATTATCAACTCTCTCTTCGGCCGTAGTTTCAATGTTAGACCTGGTATATTTTGCTGATACTTTTTTCTTTATAATTACCACTCGACGTTTTATGAGTTGATATTGTGTTGTAAATATATTAGTGATTTCTTGTAAAGATATTTTTGACAAATATATTATATTAGATTCTGGCAACAGTTGGTAAATTAACTCAAAATTAAGTAGTCTCATAGAGAAACATCATTAAACTTCAAAAGGAACAAATTGTGAACATGTCAAACTAATATGCTTCAATAATGCTATAGACTTGTAAACATATTCCCTTGTAAGTCTACTTGTTGTTGGTTTCGAAAGGTCTGATTACGCCAAGTCGTCTTTTCTAGGTTCTGATGCATATTCTACACAAATCCCCGTGGCAAACCGGGAAAGGTATACATAACATTATGATTTAATTTAACATGAAGGTTATATTGTGTGCATTGGAAATTCTATTGATGTATATTAGAGAGCATGTATGTCGTACCGGTTAACTCTTAAACTACTCCGAGCGGCAAGGATAAATTTTAGTGCGGACAAAATAAGGAATTACCAATGAAAGAAATTTGAAGAACAAACCATCTATAGACACGCCCCGTGAGATAAGCTATCATAAACTATAGAATTAACTCTATGCTTAAATATAGACACTGATAAACATATTTTTATTGGATGGGAATACAAAAACTCTCTACTTAGATATTTAAGAACAACTATATACATGAATATGAGTGCAATATGGTATGTCTAACAATTAACTTATAGAGTACTTTGTCAAGGTAATCGAGAAAACATATGAGGATAGATATTCCATGGTTATCCATGTGTTATTCTTTCTTGTACTTATCGTATTGAGTTAAACATATTATTATGTTACGAGAAAAATATAAAAAATGATGAATAGACAAATGTAACATGTATTAATTGTTGTGGTTGTTAGAGTTGTAACAAGAAATTCAATGTATCTTAATATTTAGCGGCATTATTATGCAGGCAATTCTTTAAGTACAATATAAAATATATTGTCGAGTTCTCAAGTTCATGCACAAGGTATACTTAAGCATAAAATATTAGTATAAAATAGGAAGTTTTAACAAGGTGGCATGCCGCGCTCGTGGATGAAAATATGGGTTATGTTTGTTCATGAATCTTAATTCTTGTTCTAGTCTATTTGAAAGGGTAGAGCTTAATTGCTTGTAGTTCTAAGTTGTCCATGTGAAATGGGCAAGCTAGATAAAATATGTTATGCAAATTATTTTAGTTAGTAGATATAATTATATTTGGAGCACACACCTACACACAACTGAATTATAGATGAGTGCTATGTTTGTTGGATTGCATTACATGATTAATATCATCCATATATCACTCAATTGCTGCCTCATGCCTACGCTTTTAGCCACTGCAAATTTCACATTACTTGTTCCGATGAAAACTGGAAATCTACTGCTTTTATTTACTGTTTGCTTTTACTGCTTCGAACCAACTGCTATAAAATTACCACTTTCTTTGTGAGTTTTTTATATACTGGTTTGGTTGAGAGTGACGTCTCAACTGCTAAAGTCTTATTGGTATTCTTGTATTCCCCTTGAGTCGAACTATAAATTTGGGTAATACTTCATATCGAAGATTTCAGCGATCCCCTATACTTGTGGGTATCAAGACATTTTCTGGCGCCGTTACCGGGGAGCCTAGCATTATTAGTAAGACAACTTGTTATCATTTACTTGCTGCACTTATTTATTTCTCATCATGGGAAAGAATAAGGAACCTGCTAAGAAGGTTATCATGCCCTCCACTACAAGGAAAGATACAGATTTGCCTTCTAGACCACATTTTTCGCCTCAAGCTGCTATTACTTCTGCTAGTAAAAAGAAAGTTATTGTACATACTAGTTCTCCATTATCCACTATGTCAACTAGTAATGAAAGAGATTTGTTGGATGTTGATAAGGATAAAGAAGGTACTATTCGGCGGGCAAGGAACCATGTACCTCGACCGGACCTTCGACAAGTTTGCACGCGATCAAACCCCGGAGGTCGGATGCCCGCCGCACTTCCTCTACAAAGCTGAAGGCGAGATGATCGCCAAAAGGTGTTTGACAATTCATCATGCCGCAAGCACTACCAAGGCGCCAACTCCGGCGACGACATGAGTGACGGCCAGTTGTAGATTCTAGGTCGCAGACCTGGTCACGTCCACGAGCTTCCTCAAGCGGCGGCTGATGGCACGGGAGAGAAATGTGGGGCATGCAACTTTCATGTTTCTTGCTAACAAGAATAAACAGAACTTAGTAATAAGAACAAATCAAAACTGAGATTAAATAAAAGGAAAACATACATCAATATGCGTACATATGCATGATAGAAATGATGCGTGACGCTTCACATAGTCATTGCATGCCTTTTTTTTCACCAAGACTATTTATAAATTCAAAAAAAAAATGTTCAGCTTTCAATCCGTGAATCTGATTTTTTTTCTCCTTCATTATCAACTCTCTCTTCGGCCGTAGTTTCAATGTTAGACCTGGTATATTTTGCTGATACTTTTTTCTTTATAATTACCACTCGACGTTTTATGAGTTGATATTGTGTTGCTGCTAAAGTTACCACAAGTCAACATGCAAAATAGCGCGTTCCTGCTTGCATGGTACTAAAAGATACTGAAACATACATGCAAGTCACAAGACATAGTTTTGAACTCTTCGTCGCCAACAGTTAAAAGGGTTTGCAAATTGGACAAACGATAATATGAAATAGTAGTACTTTCTATTTGAGAAGTAATCATTTGATCCAATGTTGTCATCAAGCTTGTCTTTTTAGATTTCAACTCAAAATAGGTTTAGTTTTATTCGCATAAAAATAGGATGTGACTATTTCTGAGTTGATTGAGAACTAACTTCGTTCTCAGTCAGATGATGTCATCAAATCACTTATGACTAGCACGAATCGCGAAGCAAATCTAACGATCTAGATATTTTTTATTAGTTACAACTGCAAAGAACTAGTTGCAACTCCACTTGCAACTTATATGCACGAATCAGTGGAATCACGATGCAATCAAATGGTGTAGAATTTGACTGAGCATGAACTCTAGCAAATTCCATAAAAATATGTCTTAACTTTGTCAAAATTGCATGTATCTACACACTAAAATACATCTAGATGCATGCATATTTTGATAAAGTTGAGACATCTTTTTAGGAAAAGACTTCGGATAAGCCGACCGATAAAGCGTAGAAAAATCGGTCGTTGCTTCTCGGTGGAGAGTGGAGACATGACTTGCACGTGAATGGGTCCCACCGTACCTTATCCTAATGCTGTCCATACAAACCTTCCTTCATCGTTTCACTCTCCAAATCCCACCGACGGAAAGCTGCAATACTCCTCTCCCAGTGAGCTCGCCGCCCCACCTCCTCCCCCTGTGAGCACGCCCCCCAAGCTCCTCCACCGACGAGCGCGCCGCCCCTCCTCCTTCCCCGGAAAGGTTTGTTTACCTAGGTCCTCACGACGAGGGCATCGCCAGCGAGCCGCTCGGCGAGCGCGCCACCCTTGCTTCTCCCGCGACGAGGCCACTGCTCCTTCTCTGGCGGCCGCGCTGCCCCTGCTCCTCCTCCAGCGAGCGCGTCACCCTGCTCCTCACCCGGCGACGGCCCCTGATCCTCCCCGCGAGCGCGCCCGTTTCTTCACCGTCGATCTGCGCCTTACCCCTCCTCCGGCGAGCACGCTCCTCGCCTCCTGCTGTCGACGCTGGAGCTATCGCCGGCGCGGAAGATAGCCAAGGAGGCATGGGGCGCAGGTACGGGCATTTTTTGTTGTTGTTTTTTACTTTTAATTATTGTTGTAAATATATTAGTGATTTCTTGTAAAGATATTTTTGACATGGAATTTTTTTTATTAAAATTATGGCTGGCTATTTGTTGTAAACACCCAAATTATTTGTTGTTTTTTGTTGTTCATTATTGTTGTAAATATGTTTGCTGATTTTGTTGTTATTAATTTGTTGTAAATACCCAATGTTTTTGTTAAATTTGATAACAATTATTGTTGTAAATACTTTACTGATTTATTGTACGGGAGCGCTGAATCGAGAGCAGGTCCAGCACAGCGGAGGCTAATGTCGACGGGGAAGACTTGCCCGTCGGATTGCGCCTCCGCCCGGACGCGCTGCTGCCTACCTCGACCTGCCTGTGACGCCCACAGAGCCCACCAGGACCAGATTGAGCTCTCTTGGCAACTTGTGACTTTGCCTGCACCATATCCAGAGGCCACCGACGAGCAAGCGGCCTACAGCGACGGCGACCGCGCTCGATCGAGGCTACGGCTACGACCTACAGCATGACTGTGACGACTGGTGCGGGAGAGAGGAGGAGGTAGCTGTTGTTGTGTTCAATCAAGGCTCAGAGCGACAGCGGCGGTGGCTACGAGCGTCGGCCAACGGCGACATGGAGAGAGGAACGGCGCGTTGCGAGAGAGAGGAAAAGGGCGACCGGTCAAAGCAAGGCATTTCGACCGGACCAGTGTCCACGTGGACCAAAACCGCTCGCAAAACAGCCAATATGATATTAGGGGGGTAATTTGTTTGGTATTTGATACTTAGGGAGGTTATGTGTCCCAGTTCAAAGTTAAGGGGGGTTAGTATCCCAGACGTGATAGTTAGGGGGGTCATGTGGAGTTCTTTCCCCATATTATGGATCACTATTAGCAAGAATAAAAAAAAGCAAATCTAACGGTCCTACGTATTTTGTTGCAACCTTATCCGCATTCGAATTTTTTTAGTTGCAACCAAATCCAATGTTGCAAGAGTCGACCAAGAGGTAAACTAGTTCTCAGCAACGAAAATTATTTGAGTAAGGTGATGTATCACACGAGGCTGAAATTCATGTGGAACTGCATTATTCTCGAAAAAATACACGATTATATTATATTATAGATTATAATTTATATTTGAGAGCGAGCATTATTACTACTCCATCACTTCCAGAGCGGCTAATGTAGCAAACATATAGAGATCTACTTGTCGAAAACTCATCAGTGCTCTTGAGCGAGCACCAGGTAGCTCATTTTTTGAAAGAAAAAAATAGCACTTCTTGGTCTCCAAAAATCCAGCAGAAAAATTTGTAGCTAGATACTTCCATCAAGATTGTACGTTGCTGCTTCTGCGGAGTAACATTTGTTTCAGCACAATCATCTGGATGCTCGTAAATGTCATGTTAAATTTGAAGATTGAACTCTGTTCATAGCGGGAGCCATGGAGTACTTTTCCACCCGGGGGATTTCAGCGAGTTATCTGGTAAATCTCACACTCCAGTCGGGCCGGATGAAGAAAGGGAAGCTGTTCGTCCACGATCTGCACATGAATCATCACACTCGGAACGCTTCCTTGAGGTCACCGTCGTCCCCGCTGCCCCCCTGAATCTTCTCGCCAGCCCACGCGCTGATCCGTTCATTCGCCTGCGCCGCCTCGTCCTCCCAGTCCGTCTTCCAGATGACGACGAGCAGGATGGCCGTCTGCAGCGCCGTCCCACACAGCATCCCGGCCCAGATCCCCTGCGGCCCCAGCCGGAGGAGGTAGCCGAGGCAGAACCCCAGCGGCAGGCCGAACACGTAGTAGCAGCCCAGGTTGATGTACGCCACCAGCGCCTGCCACCCGCCGCCGATGGCCACGCCCGAGATCACCGGCTGCACGCTGTTGAGCACCATGGTGACGGCGAGGAGGTAGGCTACCTTGCCCACCGCTGCCTGCATGTCCCGGTCGGCGGTGAAGAGCACGGCGAAGCTGTTGCGGTACGCGAGGATGACGGCCATGGCGAGCAGGCCGATGACGAGGGACTGCAGAATGACGGCCACGACGGCGTGCTTCGCCGCCCGGGGACGGCCGGAGCCCAGCTCGTTGGAGACCCGCACGCTTATCGCCGCGTTCAGGCCGATGAAGAGCATCGCCTCCCACCCGTTGAGGTTCATGCAGATGGAGACCGAGCCGACGGCGATCTGGGCGTCGTCGAGGTGGCCGGTGAGGACGACGAGGACCATCATGTACCAGATCTCGAGGCACAGCATGACGGCGGATGCAAGCGAGAGCTTGGCGAAGGCCCAGAGCCCCTCGAACGCCTTCCACGACAGCCCCCCCCACCCGTCGCACCACCGCACCACGTACACCGTCTGCGCCACGGCGATGCCCCACGAGGTCACGTCGTAGGCGGCTGCGGCGCCGGCGAGGCCCCACCCGAGGACGGACACGAAGAGGTACAGCATGGCGACGTGCGCGGCGAGCGCCGCGAGGCTGATCCAGGCGAGCACCATGACCTTGCTCTGCGCCTGCAGGAACTTCTGCGTGGGGAAGGTGAGCGCGAGCGAGAACATCTGCGGGAGGATAAGGAGCGTGAACTCCCCCGCGGCGGCCGCGATGGCATCGTCCTGGCCGAGAACGCGCAGGATGGGCGTGGCGAAGACGTAGAGCGGGGAGAGCAGCGCGGCGGAGACGGCGAGGATGATCCAGGAGCGCTGCATGTACACCCCCAGCGCGCCCACGTGCCCGGCCCCGTACGCCTGCCCGCACAGCGTCTCCAGCGCGCTGCCCATGCCGAGGAGGAAGCCGAAGGAGAAGTTGGAGACGACGGAGAGGCCGACGGCGGCGGCGGAGAGCTGCAGGTTGCCGAGGCGGCCGGCGAAGAGCTGCGTGGCGGAGTTGACGCCGTAGAGGCAGAGGATGTTGAAGGTGATGGGTGCCGCGATGAGCCACAGCCGCTCCGACTCGCGCACGAACGCCTCCCACGCCTCCGCGCGGCTCCTCGGCGCCGCCGCGTCTTTGACGTCGTCCTCCCAGTCGCCGTCGACCAGTTGCGCGGTCGACGATGGCTTGTTCACCAGCAGCGGCGCGGACTCCATGGCCGGTCGACTTTCTTGGGTTGCTTGACTCCGACCGAACTGAGAGATGGATGGGCAGCTCCCCTGCCGGCCGCCCCTTCACCTCAGTGACGATCGATCGAGTCGGGTCGGTCTGTCTCTCTCTGGCGTCCCCGCCGGCAACGTCGAGAGGACTTTTATAGGCGAGCTAGCAGCTAGGTAGGCGCGCGTGTTCTCGGTTACAGCGAGCTAGCTAGGTGTTCTCGGTGATCGAACTTGATTTTTGTTGCGTCGCTGCTGCAGTAGGCGCGGGCAAGACGGCGCGCTTTCCCGCGCGACCTAGAACGTCGTCGTCACTCGACGGATCCGTTGCATGCGGCGCAACTGGCAGGCGGCGGCGCCGACCGGGTTGATGCCCGTATAGGAGGCGACGACGCACCGCACGCACAGGAGGTTGACGGAAAGGACGAACCGGTAGTCAGCAGGCATGCGTCACGTCAGTGATTAGGCCATAGCTAGCCGCAAGCCTGCAAGAAACAAGCTGAGGCGCCAAGGTAGGTAGTCGATCGTGGATTCTGTCTCTTCTTTTGAATCGTCTTCATCAGTGAGGATTCCGTGCAATGCATGATGCGTTTGCGATCGGATCGGTGGAGGAGCATTTTTTTTTCAACTGCATTCATTCCAAGTTCAACGGTGGGTCAACAAGGGCCTAATTCGTTCCAACAATCCGTTTTCTCCCATCCAGTGAAACAATAACCAGGCGTTTGGTAACCCGCAACAAAAAAAATTACTGCATAGCACGGTTCTCAAAGTAGGCCGGATGCCATGAAAAGTTGGTCTACTAAAAAGCTCGATTCGGCTATTTTTCTGTGACCAGGCTACGGCAAGGGGAAAAGTAGGCCCTTCGTGCTGAAGGCATACGAGCATATGTAACTAACCTGCACTAATCTGCATCATTTTAGTCCCTCTCGATCTACAAAATAGTGGGTCAGTTTAAAATATATTGAACACGAAAAAGATGCGTATTGATGTTACGATCAATCCACATGAATGGTTCCTGGTTTAGTCGAGCATTCGAATGGCAATTTTGTGTCCTGTTTAAAGCGTTTTTGGCCGACTTTAGTCAAAGTTTTCGCAACCGTTCACGCATTTCAAAATTATTTCGACGAGTAGCTTCATCTCATTGTCTCATTGTCGCGTACGACTTTTGTGCTCATAGTTCTCCATTTTGCCATTCGTACACGAGTACATCTACGTCTTCCTAGTATATTGTACATAGTTGTAGATCTACTCGTTTACGAATGTCGAAACAGAAAACTTTGAACATGAAAGTAGTGTGAAATGGTGAGGTGAAGCTATTCCCCGAAAGAATTTTGATATGACCGACCCTGTGCGAAAATTTGACAAAGCTCGTCCACAAATGGCTCAACAAGAAACATCAAACCGAGTTTGAAACACTCGACGAAACGACGAACCGATGACGGGAATGGAATCACAACATCGAGGCCCATCTTTTTCATGTAGACCTTATCTCTAATCGATGAACGGTTACGAAGATTAGAGGTAATTATGATTGAACCAATTTAGTTAAACACAACCCTCCTCAACGTGCAGGCTACTACCAATTGTAGTGCATCCCGTTTCTTCAACCGAATCCAAGTGAAATTGTTAGCTTCCAAGTGTAGTACCAAAGTTGGTCCGAGTCAAGTTTCCACTCACACGGTAGCTACTGGGTCAAATTGCATGCGACGGGAGGAGACAAAAAATTGTTGCAAACAACCACCGCCCACCAGTCGACCCATCTCCCATCATCGAAGAAGACCATCACCGGCGGATGGTGAGGAGAGACGTTGGCAGGGAGAGGCGCAGATGACCCGCCGGCCACCACCAAACACGGCCGCCCCGCCCAAGACGTTGTATCCGCAGCCGTCGGGATCACCCCTGCGGCATCCGCAACCTGAAAGCCGCAACGCTTGCCATGGCAAACAAGCACGACACACCGCAAGAACACCGCCCGAGGCCGCCGCCCCTGAGCCCGCGCTAGGACCCACCACGTCGGCCTCAGACTCTACCGGCCAGAGTTCACCGCTGCAGATCCAACACAACCTCCACCTGCGCGACGCGAGAGGATAGTTTGTTGCTGCCCACAGCTTCACAGGGTTTGCCTGCACGCACACACTGACGAGTGCAGGGATGAGGGAAGATGCAGACGAGGGAGGTAGTCCTGCGGCGGCTAGGGTTGCCGCCCGAGTCACCCGACATGGGGTGCGACATGGGGGTTGTTTTTCTCATCAAATTTGACCTGAGCTTTAGGAGCATCCAGACAAATGTGCTAAAACAAATTTACTTTGTAGATGCAACAAAAATGTATAGGACGCGAACTCGGGGCACCTAGGCACCAGTATGCCCTTCTTTTGGAAAAATAGAAATTTGTACCTTTTGTTAAGCTTCATGCACTAGCCACTTGAACCAAAAGTCCGAACTGATGGAAAGGGCTAGGCAATCTACTTGTACACTTCACAACACCCCCACTCGCGTGTGACGGGAGAAGAGAAAGTCAACACGTGTAGATAGGCAAAGAGGCAGCGGCGGCGGCCGGGCGCGGGACGGCAGGGTGCCGGGGCGGGCGGCGGCTGCGGCTGCGAGAAGAGGTGGGTAGAAGAGATAATTTTTAGAATAAATTGTGAAAGCCAGGATTTGAACTCGAGACCTGGGGCTCTGATACCATGTTAAGCTTCATGCACTAGCCACTTGAACCAAAAGTCCGAACTGATGGAAAGGGCTAGGCAA
Organism: Lolium rigidum; assembly: GCF_022539505.1. Taxonomy (NCBI): domain Eukaryota; kingdom Viridiplantae; phylum Streptophyta; class Magnoliopsida; order Poales; family Poaceae; genus Lolium; species Lolium rigidum. The sequence continues at coordinate 268,770,804 of NC_061509.1, forward strand.
TCTACTTGTACACTTCACAACACCTTTGAGTTTTTAAAAAAATCAAAATTTATTTCGGGAGTATTTATACATGGTTTGTTATATCCGTGAAATGTTTCGGTAGAAAAGTCATAATGTTTTGGGTTGTACAAAAAACAAATTTCGGAAAGTATATAGCTACGGGTATGAGAGTGGATTTTGTCCTTACACATATGGGTATGTGTATTTTCGTCATCGTTCATTTATTTCTTGAAATTCATGCTCACCATGGTAGATGAAAAGATTTCTATATATCTTTATTTTTTATCCAAATCTCAAAGCACAATGGATGGTGGCAGAAACATACACATCAATGCTTTTAAGTACAAAAGTATTTCCCCTAAGAGTATTTTTGTTCGAAGTTTGTCGTTTGTATTTTCTAAAAATACAAGGAATTTTGGAACACTGGAATAGCATATATGTTCGGGTAGTAATAATGCTCGCTCTGAAATATCAATTATTATCAATAATATAATCACATATTTTTTTAGAATAATGCAATTTCACATGTTTTTCAGCCAACGTGTCATACATCACCGTACTTAAATAATTTTCATTTGAATAGAATTAGTTTAGCTCTTTGTCAACTCCTGCAACATCGGATTTGGTTGCAATCGACTGAAGAGTTATGCATTGAATTTTACATGTGTGTTTGCTGAAAGAAAACAAAATAGCTCTTTTCGGTTGCAGGTAAGGTTGTAAATAGGGAAAATACCTAGAACCGTTAGATTTGCTTTATTATTGGTGCTAATAGTGAGTTTTAATACAAGTTGCAATAGAGAGCCAACAACATAACTTGACTAAGAATTAAGTTAATTCTCACTCGAACACTTTAGATGTTATTGACTAATTGACAAACTATGTTACCCTCTTAAAAAATGCATGCGTCTAACTAGCACTCGAGGGTTGGTTAGTCTATTCCAGCCAGCGGCCAAATAAGGTAAGCGTCCACCGACCACCTTGATTCCTTTCCAATTGGCTCCGACAAGCCTGCACGGGAAACACGCCCGAGCCACCCATGCTAACCTCATGTTTTATTTGCAACAGGTAAAAAACTTGTCCCTCCTCCCCAAAACCTAGATCACTTACGCTGCAAGTCATTATGGGTGTGTTAGGTTGCATGGACCCATTCTTTCTGGACGCGTTTGGTTGCCTGGGCCGATTTCCTGCATCACTGGCGCAGCGGGAAGGAACCCCTGCGCGTCCAAGACGGGTCATGGGCCATAAAAGACACTTTGTTTGGTGGTCTACACGGAGAATTTTTGGCCCCGTGGAGATTTGGACTCTGGCCGTTTGGTTGGTTGGTTTTCAGGCCTTGTAGCAGCCCAAACCGGTGCCCCTGCTGTTTGGTTGCAACCCATAATTCGGTTCTGGTAACCTCTTCCCTTCAGTGGTGAGGTTACCAACGATCAACAGCACAAGCAAGAACAAGTAAGAACACAATCATAGACGACAGATAACTTGATCATAGACGAGACAAGTTCACGGCACAAAATTTTCCAGACATGATCATGGTTCTGGAGACGGCAGAGAGGATTATAGTTCAAGACACTAGACACGAGCAGCAACTAGACTTGATATGGCACCAGGTTAGCTTCAGACATGGTGCTCGGAGACGACGCACCTGGTGTCATCGCCATGGTACGGGCACCTCGTCACCACCTCAGTGCAGGTGTGGTCGAAGATGACCACACTGTACTCCAAGGAGGACAACCTTCTGAAGGTGACGAACTGGCCTAGCTTGAGCTGATGGGCGATGGTGAAGGCCGACCATCCCTGGTCGATGAATGCGTCATCGCCTTCTCTCCCCGTAGACATCCTCCAGTTGCATCTGGTGTTGGTGGTGACGATGATGTTGGAAGGGATATCTCCGAACCACTTGACGAAAGCTTTAGGGATAATGAGGCGACCGAAGGTGGGCTTGAAGATGATTTTCAGGAAGTGGTCCGTCCCTGGCTTGTCGTGGAAGTGGACGACCTTAGCTGGCCTTCCACGACGCTTCTATGCCGGTCCCTCGCCGGAAACCTCAGCAGGTGACCCAAGCTTGAGCTTCTCAGTCTGCTAGAAGAACAGAAGCAATTAGAGGTGTGCGTGCTCACAAGTAGTGTAGATGCAAACGGACATTGATAACATTAGTAAGGCCTCATACAGTTGCTCACACGGCAGGCATATGGAGTGGCCACAAACTAAGTGTAGTGTGCTACGACAGTGGCACACATGACTAAGTTTGAGGCCACCACCTAGCCTGCCATTGTTCCTTTGTTGAATCATTTACCAATGCACCAGACATACCAAATCGAGGCCTCATATGTAGGATCACACGGCAGGCAGAGGGACTGTCCCCAAACTAAGTCTAGTGTGCTAGTAATAGGGCACACATGACTAAGTTTGAGGGCAGCATCATGCCTATCGTTGTGCCATAGTTAATCATTGGCCAATGCAGAACAGAAGAAGCAAAAACATGCAAAGCAGGGTATCAGAGGCCTCATACAGTGAGGACATATGTAGGAGATGTTTGAACAGAACCAATGGCTTGGTCTTGTTAAGTCATGTCATAGGTTCTGATCAATCATCTCCTCATACTATGATCCCAGGGTATAATCATTGGCCAAGTTCAATCAAGAAACAACACAATTGACACTTCAAATTGAGTACATTACGAGTGGTACTTAGGGTACATTACAAATTGTACTTATTCCACATTACAAATTCGCATACAGTACGTCTATATCACATTCATCACTCCTCACAAGTAGCCCTGATCCTCTTGAGCTTGTCCTTGATTGCAAAGTTCACTTGAAGCAGATCGTATATGTCATACTCTAGCTTTCTCTTCTCAGCCTCCAAACCTGTTTTTCTGCCTCCCATTCCCGTTTCTTAGCCCTCATCACTTGTGCTTGTGTTCTCTGCATATTCTTGAGCATTACAACTTTGTTCTTCAAGTCCTCCCACTCCTCTTGCGTCTGAACAAACTAGCGCGACTCAGCTCAACTTATCGCACAACAATGACAACATGGTAAACCCGAACACAAAAAAAACTTTGCCTCTATGCATGCACAGTAAGATCTGCCAGTTTCAGCAATCCAAAGGCTGGTCTAGGAAGGATCTACCGCAATCCGACACTATAGTAACAGATCTAAAAAAATCGAGACCATGAAATGAAAGAACTGGATAAGAAGTTCAAGAAATGGGGGCGAACACCTTGAAAAACGTCAATCCGGCCGCTATCCTAACGGAAACCCTAGCAGATCTAATGTGCATATCGTCGGAAATGCCCGAAAATGGCATGTTTGAACAGAACAAGTACGAAGGTGAGAAGGAGAGGGACTTACCGTCATTCTTCCGGCAGAGGACGAGCTCGAGGTCGCGGGTGAAGACGAGATGCCGATGAGGATTACGGAGCAGATTGCGGCCGATGTCGAGGTCCTGGTCGCCGACGTCTCCTCCTCCGGTAGCGGTGCTCGTCGGTGCGGCGGATTGGTCGGCGGGAGGGGAACCGCCGGGTGATGTGACAGTTTGAGGGAGGTGAGACTGCGGTCGCGAGTGAGAGGAAGGAGAGGGGAGCGGTGAGGCTAATTATGGCGCGTGCTCCCGAAGGGACGCGGCGTCTCCGCCTCCCTTCTCCACGCGTGCAGGCTTCTGGCCCCGGAGAAACTGCCATTCCGGGCGTTCCTCCAGGGCCTGTCCCAGGGGTGCTTTGAGAACCGGTTCATGCGACAACACGGCTCAGCCCATGTAACATCCCAAAAATTCAAAACAAAACAAATAAATTTCCCTTGTTCCAAATTTTGGAACCAACAAAAACTTTTATTAAATGAAGTATGATACATGGTGATCTTGTTTAATTCTTGTGCTATTGCATGATTGATTGTTATAGTAGTTTGAAATAACCTTAAACCCAAAAACTCACCCCTCTTTCCACCATCCTAGCTAAAATAAAATAAAAGAAAATTAAATAAGAAAAAGGCATATGTGCCTATGGCTATTTTTATAAATCTTAACCCTAGACCCTCCTACCTTGTTTAGAAGTTTGGAAAACCTTCATACACTCTACCTAGCACTTATCAAACCAAATCCAAAGTGAAACCAAAGAAACTAAAAAGAAACTAAAAATGCCATAGAGGCATATGAGAGTAAAATGCAAATTTATGAATTTGGGAACCTTGACCCTAATATTTGTTATGAATGGTGGGATCACTCCTATATACCATTTCAACACTCAACCACACCATTTGGGTCAAGCCAAGTCAAATTTAAAACTCAAATGCAACATATGCATATAGTGCCTCACCTAGTTCCTTACATTGAGTGATTCCTTTTGTGCAATTGCCATGATGAGTGTTAGCATGCTTAACTATTGCTATGTGAACCATAATCAAGATCACAAAACCCTAACTTAAGGAGAAATAAAGAAAATGGGAAAAAACCCATTCATCACTCACATATACTTTATGTAGAAATGCAAATTCTTCACCAAG